>NC_091516.1:8465354-8616253 GCF_947461875.1 Haliaeetus albicilla
TTTATATTCATAGATTGGACAAAGCTTCCCCCTCTTTTAACTATTTTGAAGATTTTCCTTTTATATATTTGTTTAACTAACTCCCCTAAATCTTGCTGTTGAGCATTCCCTGATTGCTCAACATGGGCAACTATTTACCTCTCAGCAGATAAGCAAAAGAAACACAGGAATATAAGTGTTATTTCAATTCTTCTCTCCTTGACTGATGAATATTTGATTGTTCTTCCCATCTTTTAGAGGATGAATTTCTTCAAAAATGTACTGCTGACTTACTTACAAAGAAGACTATTGCAGGAATTGTCCAAAAATTTGTTCATATATTTTTATTAACTGCTGAAGGTACTCTGACAGACAGTGATTTGAGAAAGTATGCTATGTGTCTCAAGAAGTGTCAGCCAAAACAAACACACAAGCAAAAGTCCGTAATGTAAGGGTCATATAATAAAGTTGTGAATAAGAACAAGCTCTTACTTATACCACTGCACAATCTGCATAGACATGTTATGAGGCCATCTGTTACATATGGGAATAACAAAAATGGTTTTATATAGCACATATCAAACACACATGCTGGATATGACCCCAGGCTCAAAGGAGTGAGACAAATATTCCCTAATGGCATATGCTTGGCTTGACTTTGAAATGTTTTGTTGTATTCTATCCTTAAATTTGCCTTAACAAGACAAATCTGTTTTTAACATACGCTCTTTCAACTCTGCCAATACACGCTTTTGCTACTGAAACATGGAACTTCATACTGCTGCCCTTGAAGACCCTTTTTTTAACTGACTCTGACAGACTTTTCTTCCCTTATTTCATTAAATACCCTGAAGAACCTTTCATGAAGACCTTCTATTCTCTCCCTTACATATTATAAAGTCATTAGAATAGCCACACTGGGTCCATTCAGCTCAGCACCCCATTTGCAACACTGCCCAAGAAGCCTACCATTTATCTGGGATACATCCTAATGACAAAACAAGAAAGGTTCTACAGACTGAATTCCAAGAATCACGTTGCAAAAAATTCATGTTGTTCTGACAGAAAAATTATTTAAGGGCATAAAATAGCTGATAAATGGAAGCAATTAAAAATCAAGAGCCCTTATTAAATCCTGTCTCCAACCATAGACGGTCAGTGTCACTGTATATAATGTTACTCATTAAAAAACATTAATGACATACTGCTATAGTTATACAGCAGAACAATTCTGTTTATTCATCTCTCCAAATGAACATCTTCCTTGAACATCAGCTGCTACTACTATATTTAGAATAGCAAGGTAGCAATGCCAACACTGTTTACTGAATAGGCAAAACAAAGACATTTTAGAAATGTTAGGTGCTGCTAATATGTATTACTTCTGTAGCATACTGACTACCAATTTGGCCATTTAGGATTAAATTTGTATATTTGTACAGGTTAATAATCAACTAATTTCTGAACCCATTTCTTGGGTATATACCTATGTTCTTTTTATGTGGTATCACCTTCCATGGATTTATTTCTTATTTTGCCAAAACCAAACATGTACCATGTATTTGCATATTATTCATCTGGGCTAAATTAAAATTTACAATATACAGGTGAAAGAAAGTGTATCCCATTACAAGTTTCCATGGACAACTAATTTTCAAGAAAGATATTTTCCATTAGAAATTGTGAGTTTACAAAGGTTGTAATTTCTGGTTAAATTGCAACTTTTATTGGTTGTTTTATTAATAACTCCATGAATAAATCATAGAACTATGATGTCTTCTTTAACACAGCTATTATCAAGACTTTCTGATTCCCATATAAACACTGCAAAAAGTAGACATCTCTCTTCTGCATGAGCTGACCTCCACATTCCACGACATTTGAAAATGTATAGTATTGATCTAGAAGTATTCATTATCTCTTCCCAATGTGATATAACCAGGCTGTCTTAAAATCCTCCTTAAAAACAACACAAAACCCCCCAATATATTGTCCACATAGTTCTCATGCTCTGCACAAATCACCCATTAGAGAAAGAGAAGGAAGACATGTCTCCAGCTTAGTCTGATAAAAAAAAAGGTAGGGTGTTACCCTTTCCTGAAGGCAAAAGTCTTAAGTTCTACATTGTCTAGGAAAAAGGAGGAACTTTTGCTCTAAGAAAGGGTGGTGTAGCATAATTATGGTATATAGCTTGATGCTGGTCCTAACAAGCTGAGTTCTTGCTCCAAAGAATTTTCACAGTACTTTGTTTACAATGCTGTTCAATATGATCTACCACCCTAAAGACTAAAGGATTTCTTTAGAAATCAGACCTTACATATCTTTTCCTTGTGTTTCAATTAGAATCACTCTTAAGCTCCTGAGTGTCTCACAGTAGTCTTGAAGTTACAGCAACTTCTCAGAGTTGAGTGTGGATAAAGGTGAGGGTACATATGCATACAGACAGCTGAGCTGCATGCCAGCCTCCCTTTTGTTCTTGGTCATACACTCCTACTGCTTTTCTTGTGTTGGCTAGGATGCTCATCTGAGCCCTTGGTGAACTGATTCAAATTGTGAACTGAAAGAGCAAGAACAAAAGTAAGTAGTGTTTTGCTAGGCTAAGCATTCAAACTTCTAGAATGAGATGAGTTGTTCCGTAAAGAATACCAATGTCTTTCCATTAAGAGTGCCTAGTGCAACATCCCCAAATGTAATATCTACAGTAGAGGTGTCTGCCTTCAGCCAGGTGGGTCCCACCCTTGTAACCATTTGTTTGAGTTAATGCCTAGGTGTTTTAGGGTGGTTTCGAGGATTCCCAAGAAGGTGAACACACACACAGTGACTATGAGGGGAAAAAGCAAGCATTTATTAACTACAGATGTGCGTTATGCTAAGGGTATCTTGTAAAGCAAATTAACATACCGACTCGTGGACTGTGAGGAAGATGGACCATCCGTACATTGTGCCGTCTTGCGCCGCAAGCTCAGCCCAGCAATCTGTAGGTGTCAGCTTTATGTGGGCAGAGGCAACGGTGGCCTCACCATACACCAGCCCGATGCTCTTCAGAAAAATCCCGGTATTTATACAGCTGCAGAGGAACAGATTTCAGCACACGTGGAGCGGGTGCCAAAACACGCCTTGATTGTAACATAGGGAGCCTATGACGCATGCGCGCGCCGGCCAGGCGCGCTGCACGAGCCGTAGCCACCCTGTGTATTGGTTCATGGGCTTTGTACATGCGGCATCTTGTCATCATCCAGCAGTCACGCACCAATCATGCACACAGCTGTGCTGTGCAACAGCCTGCTGCCTGTCCTCCCCCGTATTGCTCAGCTCTCTTATCTCTGTGGTCAGCATTCCAAGCAACAGGCAACAAACCATCCATTTTGTGTGCGGACTGTGTTTTCCTCAGCTATCTACCTCTCCTCCAGTGTTCATCCACTGACCAAAATCCCATTTTTTTAACCCATCCATATACACTAGGCTGTGGTGATATTGCTTAATTTAGGGTTAAACATGATGCACTGTCCTTTAAGGAGGATCATTACTCAATAGTTTCACTATGCAGGCCTGATTAGTTTGTATCATATCTTACTAACCACTATGCCCTTGAAAAAGAACTAAAAGACTCATAAAAAGGGAACATCCTGCCCCAGAAGGCACCCAAGGCCAGATGATTGCCAAAGAAACACGAAGTCAGAAAAACTGTCGAATAGCTCTCCCCAGTCTAAGAGACAACTATGACCATTAATCAATCCAGAAATTGAACTTTTTACAGATAGAAATAGCTTCATGGTGAATGGAGAATACCACGGGTACGCCGTGGTAACCCTACAAGAGAGGTTGAAGTGCAAGCATTACCACCCAATACCTCCACTCAGAAAGCAGAAATCATAGCTCTAACTTGAGCTTTAGAGCTATCCAAAGATAAAAAGGCAAACATATACACAGACTCCAAACATGCGTTTGGAGTGGTCTGCGCACATGCAGCCATTTGGAAAGAATGCAGATTGTTATCCTGTCAAGGAACCCCTAACAAATATGGACCAGAGATTTTAAGACTCCTGCAAGCTGTTCTAGGACCAAAAGAAGTTGCAATTGTACCTTGCAAAGCTCACCAGAAAGGACAAACCAAGATAGTCAAAGGAAATTGAAAGGCAGATGGAACAGCTAAACGAGTTGCAGAAAGGGGATCATTGATTGTGGCATTGATCCCATCAAGAGAAGTTCAATGGGAACCTCTGGAATATTCTGAAAAGGATCAGCTTGCCAAGTATTTGGAATGTACCAAATCAGAGGAAGGTTGGTGGGTAACTGAAGATGGACGGGTATTGATCACCACCCCCATGGTAAGACAGATATTGAGGAAAACCCATAATGAATCCCATATGGGAGCAGATGCTCTGGTTGTGAGTGTTAACAGATATGCTGTAGGGCCAAAAATGCAAAAGTTAGCTGATACAATTGTATGACAATGTCAGCAGTGCTGGAAGAATAATCAAAAAATTCAAAGAAAGCCTCCTTTCAGAGAACTGAGATGAGGCCGAGCCTCAGGGGAATACTG
Organism: Haliaeetus albicilla; assembly: GCF_947461875.1. Lineage (NCBI taxonomy): Eukaryota > Metazoa > Chordata > Aves > Accipitriformes > Accipitridae > Haliaeetus > Haliaeetus albicilla. The sequence continues at coordinate 8,469,877 of NC_091516.1, forward strand.
GCAAACAGATTTTTCTGAATTACCAAAATGTAATCAGTTTAAGTTTCTTTTTGGTTTTGGTAGATACTTTTTTTGGTTGGCCTGAAGCCTTCCCATGCCGTACCACCAAATTTAGAGAAGTAGTTAGAATCTTGCTCAAACAAGTGATTCCAAGATTCAGCATCCCAGAAGGGATGTCATCAGACAGTGGGCCTCACTTTGTGGCTGAAGTAGTTCAGGGGGTCACTAAGCTCCTATAGATACAATGGGTCTACATACACCTTGGAGACCCCAGTCAAGTGGGAAATTAGAAAGGATGAATCAGGCCCTAAAGAGACAAATGTTGAAGTTGTGTCAGGAAACACAAATGAAGTGGGTAGATGCCTCCTACCTATAGCATTAATAAGAATTCAGATTACTCCTAGAGTAAGAGAAGGAGTGAGTCCTTTTGAAATTCTGTATGGGAAACCATATCTTGTAAACTCGATGACAGGAAAAGGGGACCAAATGCACGTGAAGGGAGAGGAAATGTTGATCAAATACTTTTTATCCTTCTCGCAGACTTTATCTTCCTTGCACAGGTACCTTAACTAGTGAGGTCCTTTGTCTTTAGACTCACCAGTGCATGAGTTTCAACCCGGAGATGAAGTATACATCTGCACCTGGAAAGATGAGCCTTTGAAAGAAAGCTAGAAAGGACCTTACCTGGTGCTACTTATCACAGCACTGTGAAAGTGAAGGGTATAGATCTGTGGACACACTATACCCGTGTGAAGAAAGCTGTGCAGAAGGAGTGGATCTCTGAAGAAATAGAACCACTGAAACTGAAGAACTGAAACTCTCTCCATCCCAGTGAACTGTAGCTGGGACTCTGAGAAGTCATATACTGAGCTAGATCGCTAGATTGTATGCAAGGCCTAGTATCTCTGTACTGCATTTTGATAATTGTTTTCATACCTTTGTTAATGTAAATTATGTAGATATACAGTTTTCTTTAAGAAAAGAAATGAAGGAGCTAAGGGGGATAATACTCCTCTGTTGCCTATGGATAAAGTTAAAACATGCCAAAGTGTTCTGTGGGGAACCAGGAAATCCATGGGAGCAGAACTGGCATTTTACTTTGATGCAAAAAACAGTACAAATGGCAAACAAGTCTTATTGTTGGATCTGTACTCATTTCCCCAAGCATTCTAACAGAGGTATTCCTTCAATAGGAATATCCCTCAATTTCTCTTTCCCAGAATTTGTAAAGCATGTGCAGAATAACAGTGACCAAACACCATACAATGAAACAATAGGAGAAGAATGGACAGTTCATAATGTACCAGGAAATTATTATCAATGTCTAGAGAGATGTAATCATAACACAGACTGGCTGCCAAGACCTAAAGTTAACTGTACTGGAGCTATGTATGTAGGAAAATATGCAAATTGTTCCAAAGGTACATTTGAAATCAGATACTGAAGTTGGTCTGAAAAATAAAGAACTGGCTGGCAGGTTCCGAAGCGAAGTGATTGCTATTGGCTTTGTGGTGATGAGGCTCATAAAACCCTACCTCCTAATTGGTCAGGAACATGTACCTTAGGAGTGGTAGTACCTAATATCATGATAATCGAAAAATTAGAATTCTGAGCATGGATGAGAACTTACCTTCAAAGAAGTAAAAGAACTTCCAATCCATTGACTGATAGATCCATAGGATTTCACTCCTTCATGAGGTTGTTTATTCCCTGGTTAGGAGTTAGTGAATTGGAAAGAGCTGTAGTAAACATTTCAGCTACAATTGAAAAAATTGGCAACGAGACTTATGATGCTATTAAAGCTTTACAGGAAGAAGTATCAGAATTGACCAAAATCACTTTGCAAGATAGGATGGATCTCAATATCATGGTAACCTTTCAGGAAGGGGTATGCACAGTTCTAAATACTAGTTGCTGTGTATATGTGGATCAGAGTGGTACAATTCTATAGACCTAGAAGAAATCTGGAGACAAAGACAGACTAAAATGCTCCATGAGATACAAAAGGATGACCCATCTTACGGATTTGAAGAAACATTTAAATCGTTAACTTCCTGGTTCCCCAATTTAAGTTTATGGGTAAAAAAGGTTATTCAGCTATGTAATAGTTGCTTCAATAGCTTTTGCGTGTATTTACACACTAGTATCTTGTGTTGTGAAACGTTATTCTTCTATTGGATCTAAGGCTTATGAGAAAATAATTTGTGATGACACCAATATAAGAGACACCACATAGAGGTTCCTCTTTTATAGTCTCAAAGGGGGGAAATGTAGCCATATGTTTGAGTTAATGCCTAGGCTGTGGTGATATTGCTTAATTTAGGGTTAAACATGATGCACTGTCCTTTAAAGAGGACCATTACTCAATAGTTTCACTATGCAGGCCTGATCACTTTGTATCATACCTTACTAACCACTATGTCCTTGAAAAAGAACTAAAAGACTGATAGAAAGGGAACATCCTGCTCCAGAAGGCGCCCAAGGCCAGATGATTGCCAAAGAAACATGAAGTCAGAAAAACTGTGGTAACTAGGGGAAAAGTAAAGGCAGCAGGGGGAGATCACGACCACCAACTCAGTTCAAGACTGGAAAGACTTGCCCCCCTCCCCCTGCAAGGAGCATGCTTGCTAATTTACATAGCAGGCAAGGCTAATTTAAATACAACTAGCCAATAGTAGATGAGATGGTGACCACTAACTAATGAATGTAAATTTACGTGGATTTTTACTAATCATGTAAGAGAATAAATACATTGTAGTTCTTTGGTGTTGTGTGCTAGCTTTATGGAATTATCAACTAGCACCCACCTTTGCGGAAATGTGAAATAAGTATCTCAGCTCTGTGTGTAAGATTGGCTTATTGCACACTGGGTATCAAACCCCACTTGTGGGACAACACCCTTATTGCCCCATTTGTAGAAATGTTGAACATTTTCATTTCTAAGTGATGTTGATAAGAGATTTGAGCAAAAAAGTGTTATAAAAAATTTTTAAAAATTTTGAAAAATCAGGATGTTGGTATTTAGATTCAGCACCCAAAATAATTCATGTGTATTTCAGCCATTCATCTTCCAGTGCCTCACAATAGAAGCACTGCTACCATTTTATCTGTTCAAGTTACTGTAAAGATACATATACAGACCATTTGTCAAGGCCTCAGATTTTATACTGCTGAACACTTCAGAAAAGCGAACAAAGGAACTAACAATTTTTTTTTTCCTGGTCAGGACTGACAATGTTATTTAGACTTTGGAACTGAAAGGGTTTTCTTTAAAAAAACAGATAGGAACCCTCCACAAAGAACAGTGAAGATAAAATAAAAAACAGTCAATCCTGTCTATCTCACTGCATACATAAGGTTAAGGTCCTTTGTAATAGCTGGCAGTTATACAACTGAAGACTATCAGTCCATGTATGCAGGGTCAAAATCAAGTTGATAAAGTAAGCAGTTCCATTCCAGGTTGGAATGTCAAAGTTTGCAACACAGATTTTTCTTAAGCCTTTTTTTTTTTGGTATGGAGTTTTAGGTATGTTACAGCAGATAAAGCAAATTGAAAAATTGTGAAAATATTCACAGTTATGAAAATAGTGCAGAAACCATAGTCTCTATGCAACAAACAAAATCCTTTCTTTCCACAGAGGTCTTAGAAATACTGCACTTTAACATTTCCACTGTGATAGCTGTAACACTTTTCTTTGTGCTGCACCAGCCATACTGCATCAAACTAAAACAGAGTATTGGATTCTTTTCCTTGCTTACATCGCCCTAGTTCCTGATGTCTGCTGGCAATGAACTTCAGACATTGCAGAGAAAATTGCATGCTGATTTGCAACTGAAACCAGTAGACAATCTGCTTTCACACAAGGGGCACAGCTTCTGCATTACTGCATGTAGCATTGTGACAGGTATGCTATTATGATTCTCTTTTGAAAGATAAGAATGGGCTTATTTCTCTTGCAGGAAGTGTTGGGCAGGGTTTCCTTTCCCTTTTCAAACTGTTGAAAATAATTAGTAGCTAGTTGTCCTCTCTTCCTATGTAATGGATATACCTGTTTCTGTTCTATGTCTATTACGTGTAAGTTCTGATTTCTATCAAGATAAAACACAACCCACCACCATCTCATAGGAAATCATTCTCTACAAAATGGCTTCATTGTATGAAATGACTCACTGCTTCCCAGGGTAAGCTGCAGAGTTAGGGAAAACAATATACCCACTAAGCACTCGCAAAAATTACTTCACACCCTTCTCAAATTTCATGAGCATGTGTTGACGATAACTATAAAAGTGATGAGAAAAATAAAAATCAAGCCATTATCTTGCTTTTTTATTGTAAACAATAGTTCACACATAATCATTTATGGTAATGTGAAAGTAAACATCATCATAAAGCTTTTGAAGCTTTGTAGCAAAGGCTGGTTTTCCCTGCATCATCTTAAATTTGAAGTCCATTCAAACTTGTTAAACATACAGCTTTGCTAAAGACTACCAGTAAAGGCTACCTACTCCTGTGTTATCAGAGCCTTAAACTAGTGAAGAAAAATAATTCTGCTCAGTAGTGTTGATGCTAATCAGGACCTTAAAATTAAAAATGCTAGAAGTGACCCTTGCCAACATTTGAACATTTTCTATGGCTTGAAGTTAAAACTGTGAACAGTCACCAGATGACACATGATGCCATCTAAGGTATAACTGATGCAGGTGAAAAGCCAGAGGGAAATTTCTGGAAAATTGCACCGCAAACCCTGAGACAGAGGTAGGCAAGTTATTTCCAGAACTGAAATTCGGTCAATTATAAAGGTCTCAATCCCTTTTTCTGTAAGTGTCAGTGTAGATCCCACTGTGGATGACTGACAGATTTTACCCACTCAGGATGGTGGAAATGAGAAGTGCTAGCATAATCAGCCAGAAAAGACTATAATGGAACTCTCAGACTTGTCATATGATCCTGTTAACTTTGTATGTTTGACACAGCTGAACATCAAGTTGCTTCTTTGAAGATTTTGAGAACTGCTCTATCTCCCAAGTTGGCAAAATCTTGCCTGAATGTGGATGGAGCAAGCCTTTGATGGGAGAGATACTCAAGGATACTCTCCATTACCATAGCAGGACAGAACTCAGAAAGATTGTGTGGAACTTACAGTCTTTTTATCTATACAGACAGACTTTGTCATCTTTGAAAAACTCAGCTCTTTTTCAGAAATCACAGAGAAGACTCTGCATAGAGTTGTTCTTTTGATGTAATAAGGCAAGGCTCAAAGTAAAATTTTGAAGATGTTACGGGTGAATGAATAGCTTGATTTCAGTGGAATTTTGAGTCCATTTCAGTAACTCATTTCAGTTCATGTTGCCATGAAGAGTCCTTTAGGGAGATTTGGCCATTATTGTGCTCAAAGCCTTTGTGCTCTTCCAGCTGAGGAAGTAGCCATTAGAAAAAAAAAAAAAAATCTGCAGAAAAGAGTGGTATAAGTGGAACAGTTTGGAAAAGACCAAAATAAGACTGCACATGAGTCACGGAGAGGTGATTGTAAGCCTGAGGTAGGAATGCATTCTTTGGTACAAAGTATGTAACAGAGTCAATTGAAGTGACTTTGCATTGTGATGAAGTATCTGACCACAATAACATGAGATCAGACCTTGGAGTTAGACAGGCACAGATTCAACTTCTATCCTGGATGTAGTCACTGTACATCATAGTTCCTTTCCAGACAAAGTACCCACAAAAACTGAGTACAGAAGATGTGGCCTCATCCAAATACAGTTTCAGAATACAGGCAAATTTTCTGTTGAGAACCTTAGCAACTAAAAAGCATCAGAGCCACCATGGCTTACATCAGGAAAGTCAGTTCCATTTTGGTGCCAAGCTCTTGAAGCAAAAAAGGCTAAGATGGAGAAGTAGAGACAACCTTATCTCTAAATTGGAGAGACATGGATTTGACGGATGGACTATTGGGTAGATAAGGAATTGGCTGGATAGTCACACTCAAAGAGTTGCAGTCAATGGCTCAATGTCCAAGTAGAGGGCAGTGACAAGTGGCGCTCCTCAGGGGCTGGTATTGGGACCAGCGCTGTTTAACATCTTTGTTGGCGACATGCACAGTGGGATTGAGTGCACCTCAGCAAGTTTGCCGACCGCACCAAGCTGTGTGGTGCGGTCGACATGCTGGAGGAAAGGAATGCCATCCAGAGGGACCTTGACAGGCTTGCGTGGTAGGCCCGTGTGAACCTCATGAAGTTCAACAAGGCCAAGTGCCCAAGGTCCTGCACCTGGGTTGGGGCAATCTCAAGCACAAATAGAGGCTGGGTGATGAGTGCACTGAGTAGCCCTGCAGAGAAGGACTTGGGGATGTTGGTTGATGAGAAGCTCAACACGACCCAGCACGTGTGTTTGCAGACCAGAAAGCCAATCACATTCTGGGCTGCATCAAAAGAAGTGTGGCCATCAGGTCGAGGGAGGTGATTCTCCACTCTTGCGAGACCCCCCATGGAGTACTGCGTCCAGCTCTGGGGCCCCCAGTGTAAGAAGGACATGGACCTGTTGGAGCGAGTCCAGAGGAGGGCCATGAAGGTGATAAGGGGGCTGGAGAACATCTACGAAAACAGGCTGAGAGAGTTGAGGTTGTTCAGCCTGAAAAAGAGAAGGCTCTGGAGAACTTATTGCAGCCTTCCAGTAGCTAAAGGAGGCCTACAAGAAAGCCAGAGAGGGACTTTTTACAAGGTCATATAGAGACAGGATGAGGGATAAGTGGTTTTAAACTGAAAGAAGGCAGATTTAGATTAGATGTAAGGAAGAAGTTCTTCACTGTGAGGGTGGTGAAACGCTGGAACAGGCTGCCCAGAGAGGTTGTGGCTGCCCCATCCCTGGAAGTGTCCAAGGCCAGATTGGATGGGGCTTTGAGCAGCCTGGTCCAGTGGAAGGTGTCCCTGCCCATGGCAGGGGGGTTGGAACTACATGATCCTTAAGGTCCCTTCCAACCCAAACCGTTCTATGATTTTATGATTCTCTGAATAAATCTCTATAGCCAGAATGAAAACAAGATCCAAGAGATATCGCTGTTGTCAATCTTCCACTTTCTGGTCTAATAACAAAAAGTTCATGAAATCACCCATCCAAACATATTAACCACACTAAAGTCCAATAAAATGTCCAGCGACTCCACAATAATAAACAGATTTCCCAAACTAGCTTTGTATTTCTTTCTCAATTAAAAAAAAAAAAAATAAAGCTGTACTAACAACTGTATTCTTAACCTTTGCTAGTCTTGTAGTTCATGGAGTCTGAAGGACAGACAGAGCATATGCCTATAGGATGGCTGGAACAGGGGAGAAGATGGGGAATAGAGTCATGCTGAGAAAACAGGGCAGCAAGGGATGAGAGGACAGAGGGCAAGAGCAAGGAATTCCATAGTTACCCAGCAATGCTGAAAGTTTCCTGTGAACCTCTGGTGACAGGGTGCAGACTGGCATGCTGGACTGCGCATGTTAGTTCCAGGTCCATACTGGAAAAGGGTAAAGCCATCCAACTCGGGGAAGAGGCAGGAAACAGGTTACACTTCTGGACTCAACAAGGTGATATTAAAACATTTTTCTGAATGGCATCCAACAGCCATGGACATTTGTTACAGAGAGTGCAGAAGATACGAACTGCTGCAGTCTCATTTATGTTGTAGGGAAAGAAAACCTTGTCTTATTAGTTACTCAGTGGAGTGATTTAGAAAAATTTATGGAAGGAATACTACCTTCAGACCAGTCACAAACCCAAAATTAAACAGAAAAACGCAGGTCCCATAATTTCCCTCTAGATCCCTTGTATTTTCTATCAGCAAGACAGTCATTGTATCAAAGTCGGCTAACCCTATTGTCCAGACTTATTTGTATTGGGGTTTTTCAGCAGTGTCTCTGAACAAACTACATGGTATTAGGCATTTTACTTACATTCCAATTATGGAAAGTATGCAGTATGTTACCTTATGATTATCTGATGTTATCTTAAACACGTGAGAGTATTTGCCTCAAACTGAGATATGAATAAAGATTTGAGCTTATCTCAGCTGCAACAAGACAAACCAGGTACATTTCCATTTCTGCTGTTATCAGCTGTAGCACACACTACCCATGACCGTTTCTCTTTTATTAGCACATTTGTTCCAATACTACAATCTGCTACACTCCTGTCCCTATGAGTACACAGCTTTAATTCTTGTAACAGCCTGTTAGAATGTATGTTATTTGCTCTTTTGAAGATCACATTTTCAGTGCTTAATTCTGTGCGTGCACCTTAATGGAGCAAGTATGGGAATGACAAGGAAAATGCACTCAGAACCCAGTGAAAGCCCGCTGTATGCTAGACAACAAAAGTTTCATAAAAAAAATTCTAACACTCAAGCTTTCAAGTCAGTAGGACTCTGCTACTAAATACATGATTTGCATCCAGTCTTCCCCTAACAGAAAGAACAGCTGCATATTAAATTGGTTTGACAAAACATGTTAGAAAAACATTAGTAGAAGTGGCTAGAACTATTCCAGGTAAAATGTCAATATTTAAAACCAAAAAAGATTAGGTTAAAAAAAAAACAACTCCAAAGCAAGGTTGCATTTTAGTTCAGCTTGGTCTGTGTTTATGAGCACACAATTATGTTTGTGCCGTTTCTCAGCACTGTCACTTGTGCATGCATGAGATACTGTAAGGTATTGTGCACATATAGAAGATACTACCTAAATAACACAATTTGCACAGTCCCTGCGCAAATAAATAGAAGACCTTACCTGAAATACTCCTGTTTCTTTATTTTGCATGGTACAAAAGAAACTCATTCTACCTTTCAAGCCCTAGTTCCTTTCCTTTTAGGGACTTCTTTCTGGACAGTTCTATTGTTTGTGCTCTGAGGATGGTAATACAGCGACCGCAGTAGCCAGTTCTCAACAGGCTCCTTGTCAAAGGACTTACAAAAGTCAGATTCAACCTTATTTTCTGTCAGAAAGCATTCAACACTATGAAGTGTGGTTGTGCAAAAAGTGCTAGGTCTGCCAGACGTATGTCTCACAGTTCATCTTTACCATATCATGGGACTCACTCCTCTCCACCAAAGGGTGTTTTACATGAGAAGAAAGAAGTTTAAAGTTGTAGGGAATGGACACGCAGGTGTGAGATTCAAGTTTCCGCTGCAAAAACCTTCACTTGTATAATTTCCCCTGAAATTATCTTTTTTTCAGTCTCCTCCCTCTCCTCTCTTCCTCTTTTTCCTCTCCTTGGCCTTCTAACTAAAAGCAACCAGTCCGAGGTGGCTAAGGGTGCATCCTGTATTCCTGTGACTATAGCTACAATGGAAGCAATAAGTAACATCGTAAATAGCTTCAATTCAGCACAGAACTGCCAGATTTTGGAGAAGTCCAGAAGGCCACCTGTTACCCGACATAGCTTCACCAAATCATTGTGAGACAAACTGGAAAGAACCACAGCGGCATTGTTCCATCTTTTTCACTTTTCAGTTTTGTTTGTTCTTGCCTTGTTTCCCTTCAAGGAAGCAAGATCAAATTGTACTTAATAATAAGAGCATTACTACCACTTCAGATACCTTACGTAACCCTTTTCCCCAAAGGGCGATTTCTTCCATCTTTGATATGATCCAAATAACTGTCAAACATAGAGATTTCTGCCATCAAAACTCTCTGGCTATGCTCTATTCCAACGTTTTAGGAAATAAAAGTCCTTTACATTAATAACATGATCCTGGACCATGGAGAGGATGATGCCTGCAGTCACCTGGGCAGCCTGCAAGTGTAACGAGCATTTCATGAGCAATTGCTGTAATCAGTTTCTCTCCTCTCACCAATTCTACACTAACTAATCCTCTGTAACAGTTTCATTCCTCCAAAAATAAAGTAGATGAGCATGTAAACCCAAGTGAATTCTTACCAAAGGGCCCTTCATTTTTGTTGACTTGGTTTTTACCTCTTTTGTTGCACTTCGAGAAGGCAGACAGGAATGTTAGGTTTTCTGTCAGTTTAATGAAGAATAATACAGAGAGTACTTACCTAGAAAACAGAACATTAAGAAAGGAATTATTAGAACATGGAAGCTTACAATGTTTACTTACATCATTAGCACATACAAGTATTTACAGAAGCACTAGGAAAATGGATTGTTTCTATTTAGGTATCAGTGCTAAATTTTATGTCACTGCACCATGAATGTGAACTTAGTGTATATATATATATATAGACACTGTATTTCTTTGATATTCAAAATTATTTCCAGATTTTGTTAGGAATCTTTTTTCTTACAGGCACTGTTCACTAACAAGTCTCTTAGAATACTTAATATTTGCTCCAGCACTTATACTTGACAGTTTCTGTACAACGTATTTCTCTTTTTCTGTGGACAAACTCATATAAATTTTTATTTCAATTATCAACTACAAAATTAGCTGCCAACATATATTTTTGTGCAGTTGAATCTAAAATTAGTTTTTAGTTTAGTATTATTGAATATCACTATATTAACTAATATCAAAACATGTAAGCGAAATATGAATTCTCAGATCTTCATAGAAAATAAGTTTTGCAGCCACTATACATACAGACAGATCAAATTTTAGACTGATCAGAAATGAAGTATTGCAGACATTTTATGATCTCTAAAGTTCCTTTGCTATTTTAGTTCCATAAAAAAATTCTGTGCCATAAATTCGGAAAACAGAAAAAAATTTTAGAAATCACTTGAATTGTAGGAAGAACTATGCAAGAGGAAACAAGAATGCCCTGTTTTTAAAATGTGGCTAGACCACCAGGAATTTTACCAGTGCTCAGGACAGTGTTTCTCTCTAGTAATTTATCCAAATCATGCTAACAATAAACAGTAAAGAAGTAGTGTTTCAAAAAATATCATCTTCAGCAGTCTAAAAACATACATTCTGTCACCTTAGTTCTATAGACAGGGAGGTTCCTGGCCAAAAAACCCCCCACAACCTAAAAACATAAAACCAAAGAATAAAGCCCTATTTTTCAGTGCTACTAAATTTCCACTCTATTACACTTCCAGCAGAAATGCCATGAAAATATGATTAATGAATGGCTGAATGCTCACTCCAGAAGTGACACTGAAGAGCCTCATGAAGAATACAAGGCTATACAAACGGATCTGACATGTTAGAAGACATTGCTACTGTAAAATACTTCTCTCTCTGCTTTTCTATTAATAATTTTCCTTGCCTGCTTTTCATGATCTCTTCCTCAGCGAAAAAGCAAAATCATCCCCTGGTGTTGTTGACTAGGCTAACATCTGGACTTCCCGGGCTTCACTATCTGTTTCCCCTTGGTATTGTCAACTAGACAGAATTAATGAAACTCCAAGCACATATCATTCCAGATGTTAATCAATGACCAGTGCAAAACTGGAGTATACCAGAGTGGAAAAGTTACTTGTCTGCCTTCAAACTGATTGGACTGCCATGAATAGGATCTAAACTTTGTTTCCTAAATCCAGTTCTACTCAAGGGAAAAGTCATTCTAAAGATGTAAGAAACTGTTTAGAATCCTGGCCATCAAATGACTGTCACAAACTGTGGCATTTACTACTCTAAATAAATAAAACCCCATCTATTAAAATGTGAGAGAACAAGAAAACAATTCATTATGTGCATCAACTGTTTTTTTATCATAGCCTCACTGTAGATGGATCTGTGTTTTGTATTACTGTTAAATCACCATATTTGTTTGTTAGAGGTCCTATAAATCTGCATGATAGCAATTGTGTGTGTATGACACATTCCTACAAATGCCATAACTATGTTGTGTTAAAAATGGCATGCTTTTTCTATTCTTAATTGTTTTGCCTAATGATTAAGACATGGAAATTAATAATACAAAACTAGCAGAAAAGTATGATAAAGAGCCTTTTATTAGACTAAATTTACAGCTGTTACAAAACTGACTTCTATGTTGGATATAACTCTCAGAGAAAAAAAAGAGTGGAAATATTTTCTGGAGGTAGGTACAGCATTCAGGAGAAATAGGCTGAAGAAGATCTTAACTGGCTGAAGAAATGAATATTATTAATTAAAGACATCAGTACATGAAGGCTAGTAATATAATCAGGAGAAGCTGACTACTAACACTTTCACGTTTTACATCTGTAAGTTGAGTTACATTTTCACTCTTTTTCAAAACAGGTTTCTAAGACACCTCTTTTGCTTTCATGACAGCTATTCTGTGGCCCTTGGGGTACAGCAGAAATAAGAAGATTGTAAGAAAAGACCTGTGACAAATGCCATGAGGTATATTTTCATATTAAGGAAAAAGAAAATTTAGCAGTTAGCAAAAAAATCTTCATTTTAAAGTTTTTTTTCTGTTTTAACATAAAAAGACAGCATAGAAATGCATGTTTTACTGGTATAGAGTACAGCTAACTCTGCCAAGCAGCAAAAATAGCTTTAGATGCTTCCTCAGACCCAGAGGATCAAAACAAGACATGCATCCCTGTATGCTATCTGAAAATAGCACCATCTACCTCTTTCTCCCCTCATATTTGCTTCAGTGATAAAAAAGCTGCAAAACAGGTTTTAGAAAAGGAGGGAGATTCCCTATGTCATACTATCAGAAAGGGTTTTAGGGTAACTGGTTTAGCTTTAATGATGTCCTCCTTCCCTCTTTAGCTAAAGAGGCTATAGCTATTATGTATAAAGCTAGAACATCTGTGGTTTTCAAAGCACCAGACCTTCAAAGGATACCAGCAAGAGCTGTAGGTTTGCTTGTTGAACTACAGCTCATAGACCTTTACAGCACAGCAGCAATAATTCATACACTCCTGGGTGTTGTGCAGTGTCACAGCTTCTGCTAGCTGCCCTAGGACCAGGAAGAAGATGGAACGCTGTGCTGTGTAATTGTGTTGGACAGAGTCAAGCCCAGGTTAATGTATTCTCTTTCTTGATGGGGCTTATTAGCTTGTCTGCCGGACTTGCTTATGTTTCAGGCACTTCAGAGCATTAATGGAGCAGGCACGGGACTTTTCCATTGACACAAGGAAACTTGTGAGAGTCGAATGGAGGACTTTCTTACTGAGACACATGGTAAGGAATGTTGAGGGAACTGTGTCTGAATAGCATGTATAATGGGAGAGAGATATAACTACTGCATTAAACTACCTACAGGGAGGATATAGGGAGGTAGAGCCAGACTCTTCTCAGTGATTCATGGAGAAAGAAGAAACAACGGTTGCAGTTTGCACAAAGTAATATTTGGAATGGACATCAGGCAAATCTTCACAATAACGCTGGTTAAGAACAGAAACCAGATGCCTAAAATGTTGTGGAATCTCCACTCCTGGAGATGCTCAAAGCTCCACTGGTGAAGGCCCTGGGAAACTTGATCAAACTCCAAGGTTAGCCCTGCTTTCAGCAGAGGATTGGATGAGATAGCTTCCAGAGAACCCTTCCAAGCTAAATCATTTTATGATTCAGTGATTCTAACTTTGTAGTTATAACTAATAGTAATACAGTTTTATAGAAAAAGAACAGAAATGAAAAAGCCAGACCATTCTTTATACCCTTCCCTTTCCTTGACATGACATCATGAATTCATCAGCTGTAGGCATTCTCCTGTGCCCTCCCCACAACAGCATTTTCTGTTGAATTTTGTTTTCTGTCCTTAAAACCAACAGCTTCCTTATTGCCATCATTTTTTGTGCAGCCCAGATGCTCCGTAAACAATTGTCCACAATTAATCTACAAATGCATGTTCTAAACACGTAAGTATTGTTAAACATTTCCTGTTTCATTATGCACCATGTTATAAAACAGTTTTGTAACTCAGGAAAGGGAATAAACACTTCCTAAGAAGCAGACAGTGTTATCTGTGTGTTAGCTGTAGCCCTTAGATGTGTAAATTGATACTTGTTTTTGATCTTTTCTCATCTAATCCATGTGAGATTTACTTTTTTAATTCCTAAAACAATTTTGAAATGTCTGTAAACTTTCCTTATCATGGCTTGTATATTCTGGGCTAGACTATGTTCTTTCCTAACAGGGTCTGGTGAAAGGAACATTATGGAAATGACACACAGGAGCAAAACCAGGGTATAATATTAAATATATGAACAACAATAACATTTCTTGTTATTGAATTAGTTTTATAAGAGATTAAATATGTTGTTTCATAATGTCTGTCTACCATTACTTGTTTTGTCAGGAAGCCATGCTTCCTAATGCCATATGAGAGCAACAGATATCCTGGAAGCATTATGCAGGGGTGTTTTTTTATGTTTTCCAGTCCACAGAGGGAGGATGGAAAGGATGAGCTTCTCTCATAGTTTAGATGAGCTCCTCTCATAATTTAAATGAGCTTCTCTGATATTTTAAATATTACAATGGAGATCTTCATAAAGTCCAAAATTATACACAACTTTAAAAACAAGTTCCATCTTTGTAAACCTATTTTCTTTACATGCAAGACCAGTGTACATTTCTAATGTTCAAATCTTGGCATTGATGGACAGACTCTCAGTAGCGCTGTTGTAGAACTCCTAATTAAAGCCACAGCTGGGGGAAGAATTATAAGGACAAGAAAAAATCCGGAGCAATTTTAGTTCCTCTCCCCGAAACACACTCAAATCCTCTCAGCCTTTTTGTAGAAAAGCTCAATACCAGATGAAGACACATAATTTGCTTCTCACTAGACTGCAGAATAAAAATACTTGCATAATGAATATTTGAAAACTGACTGCTATATGGCACTGCCACTGCACACAGAGCATTATCTCTCCTTCTACTCTTCCTTTTGTTTGTTCTTCTTAGGGAAAGAGATCAAAGATAGCCAATCTGAAAATAATGATTCTGAAATGTTGATGGTATACATCAGGCAGAGAAAGTCATCTCTGCATGCTTCTGCTCCCAGTTTGCGACAGCGTAACACTAACGGCTAGAGGAACTGACAACAGGAGAGACATTTATGGTCTAATGTCATATGTGTTTTCATCAGGAGAAGAAAATGTTAACTGCTGTCTGCAACAATATTTCTACCACCCAAAACAGTTTTCTTCCCTCTTTCCTCCTCCTACACACTTTCTCTCTTCCGTATACTTTTCTTCCCTTACTTCTGCATAAATTCAGTGCATTCATACTTGTCCATTTGGGAATGCTACTTAAAACATTTAGGACTCAGACATTCACATGTTTAGCAAATGGCTGTGACTTTTGCTAGTGTTCAGTGGCTCATCTCCTCTACCCTCCCAGCTCACCCAGCAAGGCATCCCTGTCCGCCCAGGAGACGTTGCCCTTTCCAGGGAGAAGCTGGTGAAGTGGAATACGTGAGTGCTGCTGAGCCACTTCCACACAAAGAGTCACTTCAATGGCTCTTGGGAATGAGTTGCACTAAGTTACTGGATTTTGGATTGAAGTGGCCAAGGAGTGCTCTCAGGCTTCTTCTTCTGGTCAAGCTCTGGGGAATGGAAAGATTGTGAGGGGATGATAATAAAAGCATGAGGAAAGAGAGATGCCTGTAACTATTTGCAAAATGATCTTTACCCCATCCTGTAAAAGAAACCAGTGAAGATCCTGCAGCTGCATTGCCAAGAAAGGCGAGGGCTCAGAAGAGGTTTCCCATCAAGAGAAGCAAGAGCAGCAAGGCAGTCACTAGCCCTCTTGTCAGAACAGCACCCTTGGTAACACCCCCCTGGAGAGCTAGGGCAGAAGGCTTCTGCCTTTCTGTGCAGCAGCAGCTTGCTTTGTCAGTACTGCACCTGCAGCAGGTCCTGCAGGGATCTTGCATTACCATGTGGACTGACTGAGAGTTTCAGTCCTGGCTGCATCTGCTTATCCTGCTTGCTGCAACAGCTCTGATGCCAGGGAGATCAGGCCCTTTCAAAAAGCCTGTTTCCCATGAGTACCAGGTAAGATAAAGCAGCGATGAGTTTTCACCTCCTGAACACATCATGTCTGTACCTATGTCTCTGAGTCTTAACTATGAGCATACCTTAATGTGCTCCCACTTAAAATTTATGCGGGCTTCTAAATAACAGCCTGGAACCATGATGGCTAGAGTAGAAAACTTATTTTAAAGAGAATATTTAAAGGATCTCAGAGAAGCTGTAGCATTGAATTGCCTTCTATGTACTGCTGCTCTGTCCCCTTCACCATTGCAATTCCTCTCCTCACAACCTCCCTAATATTTAAAGAGAGCATTTGGTAGTTATAATTCCAATAGTCTTCAAACATTTCAATGAAAAGCATACCTCTGGAAAACAAATACAAGTAGGTGATAGCCTGATCTGATAGCTCTTCTTTTAAGATTATGTAATACTTTGTGCATAACTATCTGACGATTCTAGCAATAAGACATGACCAATATGACATTTCTGATATACTTTGCAGTTGAATAGGAGTGCATTTCAAAGCAAAACAATATGTGATATATTATATTTTATGGATTTCAAAAGTTGCTATGACAATGAAAATGCTGTGTTATTCATAGAACTTATGAAAAATGGTTAATGACATCAGTGAAAGATGATCAACATAATACAAATTGCCTTACATTTGTTAAAGGCAAAGAACACACATAGAAAGGTATGGTTGATCAGGTTAACGCTAGGTATCATCCTCCTTCACAGATGCCATCTTTTCTTATTATTACTTATTTATTGATAATATCTATATCCTTTTACTCAATAATATTTACACAGGCAGGATCAGGAACTTTTATATGAGAAATTGCTGCTATGTTGCTCATAATGGGTGAGACGGCATTTCTCAGGAACACGCCTAAGAAGGGGCGAGCAGCTGCATGCAACTCTGGAAACACTCAGCAAGAAATGACAGACACACACAGAAGAACTGCTTCCCATAATTTCTAGCTGAACCAACAAATCTATGATCCATGCTATCTAGCATGACAGACCAAACATAACAACTGATAACCTAAAATTTCCTTACAATATGAGACAAACCAGCTCACTGTTTAACAAGAGTTAAACAGACAGATACTTCAAAAGTTCAGGTCATGACACATGGCTAACAAGCTAGTTCTTCAATCAGTATTCCCATCTGTGGCAAGTCAATTCTTCTTTATGCCCACCCCGATTTCAAGCTGTTAGCAACTCTGGAAACATTTGTACTTTGAAGGGTACTGTGTTATGGAGCCTCATTCATATAAGAACTGATAAGCATTCTTTAGGATAATTGTGAATATAAATGAAGCACAATAAATTATTCTTAATATGTTGACAACACCACTTGCTATAATTATTTTGCAGGTAACTATGCAAAAACATAAGCAGAAGAGATCCTCAATTCTAGGGCTTACCACATACTTTGTTGTTGTTGTTGTTTTCATTTGCTATGAATTTTTTTACATCTTAAGTACAGACTTTATATTTTTTTTCTTTACTTAATAATGCATCAAATTTACTCTCAATAGCAAAATAACAAAATGCTCTGCTAAGATGCATTACCTTTTGCATAATATCCAAAATTCATACAGCTTTACATGATGTAGAGTTACTCACAGCAGAGGTCAGTAATATAGCAATACTGATTGGCAAGAAAACATTTACAGTTGTACCTGTGTCTAATTAATTCAACAGTGACATTCATCACTATCACTTTGGGTATCCCACATTACTATGAACATGCAGTTATAAATATTTTAACAGCATATTTTCTAAGAATATTACATTTTTCTGTAATAGATGTCTTGTAAAAACATTGCTTAGATTTGTAATATAATAGTTCTATTACAATTTCTGATCTGTAGGTTGAGATACAATTGTTGGTGAATGTTGCATCTGTATACAGCACACATTAAATATAAACAGATGCACATTTATGTCTAGATATACTGAATTCAATGAGCAACATGTATTGTTCTGCATCAACAAGATGATCAGTTAGTGCTATAAAAAAACCTGTAAACTGACTTCTGAGTAGCAAAACATATCAAAATTAAACTCTCTAGAGATCATCTAGTCTACAGGAAACTCATTTTCATTCTACGTACTTCTTGGTTCTGCAATATGCAAACACTTTAAAGTAATATGAAATACTAAGTAATTTTCTTAGAATGGCATAAAAAAAGAAGTAAAAAATGTCTTTGGACAAGAAAATGTCTATTACCAACATGATTAGTGTAAAGTTACTAATAACTATTATTGTGCCTCTTTACAGGAATACTTAGATATCTTTTATGTCATGCTGAAATCTGACAATGTAATAACAGAATGTAACAGCACATCTTCCCTGGTGGTAACAGAATATTACATTGTATTACATCATCATGATGAATGAAGCCTGCCTTAGGCCACAACTGGACTCTATACTTTTTATTTAACAATAAATAAAATTTCTTCATTATTTGATCATAGAGGGAATAATGTAAAACATAGTCTTCATGTAGTTAAAGACTTTGAAATAACACCCACACTCAGACAGGATGAATTGAATTAGCAGCAACTACCTTTATATTGACATTTTCCGATTCCTCAATACTTCACTTGAAACTTTGTTTTGAAAGTAATTAGATACCTATTTTCTCCTCTGAAGTGTGACTTTCCTATGAAAGTCCATGACTGTAAGCCAGGAAATCTGGGTTCAATTCTTGTTTCTACCCAGAGAGGTTGCACAACTTGGGGCAAATCGCTTCACTTCCTTGTTATTTAATTTGTCCATAGGAGCCTGAGAAAACTATGTTTCTAATAGCTAGCACTTCATTAAACAAAAAGAGAAATATTTCCCATTAAAATAAAGCGCAGTACTGAAAGTCATACACAGCTTTTCTCTATCAGGTATCAATAATTCAGGTACAAAAAAGAATTCACCTGCAATCTCTTGATACTAAAGCATCTAGAAGGCAATTGCATTTACATTCAAGATTTACTATCTGAAACATTCTTCACTACATTTTGATCAATGTTTTAAGCCTTGTGCAAATTTAGTCTCAAAGAACTTATATGTGAATTACAATCCATAATGTGTGTGTAAAAAGTAACAGACGATCACCCATTTTCTGTGTTCTAATTTTCTCAAGAAAAACTCAGCAACTAGGAATCATCTGTCTTTGGCAGAAGTTTTATTAAATACTTTATGTACTGTGTTGCTTCTTTTAGTACATGTACACTGAACTCAGAATAGCTGGATTGGAAGGGAGCTCTGGAGATCGCCTAGTCCAACCTCCCCGCTCAAAGCAGGGTAAATATAGTGATGCTTTTAAGAAAGAAACGTGGCAAGTTGTTGGAAGAAAAAGGCAGTCACATTTGTAGTATTTCTTCACTCTTGTTGGAGTTCACATTAAATTTCTATGGATTGCTTATCAAAAATAGCAAATTAATCTACCTGTCCCTCAGTGCTTAAAAAGAAATGTCCAAAAGCCCAATGAAACACAGTGCTGCTGTGTTTCTGCTGCCTTTGTCTATTGTACACCTACCAAGTTCCATTAGCTTTTGCATACATACACCAGAGCAAGTGGAAAGAAGCAAAACCCCATGAAGTTTTACCTTGAAAATTGTACTGTGTACTTAGAAAAGCCACAATCCTGCAACTGGACTTACATGTTTAGACTGGAGTACATGTAATTGGACACATACCCATATCATAGAATCATAGAATCAGAGAATGCTTTGGGTTAGAACAGACTTTTAAGGTCATCTAGTCCAATCCCCCTGCAATGAGCAGGGACATCTTCAACTATATCAGGTTGCTCAGAGCCCTGTCCAACCTGACCCTGAATGTTTCCAGGGATGGGGCATCTACAGCCTCTCTGGGCAACCTGTTCCAGTGTTTCACCACCCTCATCACAAAATATTTCTTCCTTCTACCTAATCTGAATTTACCCTCTTTCAGTTTAAAACCATTACTCCTTGTTCTTTTGTAACAGGCCCTACTGACAAGTCTGTCCCCATCTTTCTCATAAACCCCCTTTAAGTATTGAAAGGCCACAATAAGGTCTCCCCAGAGCCTTCTCTTCTCCACGCTGAACAACCCCAACTCTCTCAGCCTATTTTCATAGGAGAGGTGCTCCAGCCCTCTGATCATTTTTGTGGCCCTCCTCTGGACCCACTCCAACAGGTCCATGTCTTTCCTGTACAGAGGACTGCAGAGCTGGACGCAGTACTCCAGGTGGGGTCTTACCAAAGTGGAGTAGAGGAGCAGAATCACCTCCCTCGACTGCTGGCCACGCTTCTTTCGATGCAGCCCAGGACACGGTTGGCTTTCTGGGCTGCGAGGACACATTGGCAGGTCATGTCCAGCTTTTCATCCACCAGTGCCCCCAAGACCTTCTTCACAGGGCTGCTCTTAATCCCTTCATCCCCCAGCCTGTATTGGTACTGGGGGTTGCCCTGACCCATGTGCAGGACCTTGCACTTGGCCTTGTTGAACCTCATGAGGGTCACACGGGCCCACTTCTCGAGCTTGTGCAGGTCCCTCTGGATGGCATCCCGTCCCTCAGGCATGTCAGCTGTACCGCTCAGGTTAGCATCATCTGCAAACTTGCTGAGGGTGCACTCGATCCCACTGTCTATGTCATTGATGAAGATATTAAACAGTACTGGTCCCAGCATGGACCCCTGAGGAACACCACTCATCACTGATCTCCATCCGGACATTGAGCTGTTGACCACTACCCTCTGGATGCGATCATCCAACCAATTCCTCATCCACCAAACAGTCCATCCATCAAATCCATCTCTCTCCAATTTAGAGAAAAGGATGTTGTGGGGGACCATGGCAAAGGCCTAGATGTCCTCTGTAGCTCTTCCCTTGTCCATTGATGTAGTCCACTCATGTATATACTGTCCAGTAGTTTATATCACTGTATCATTCACATACATATACATATAGTCCTTCACTGACTATATTTACTAGCGTTTCTGTGATCAGTGTTTCTGACTGCCCCCAACTGCAACAGAGTGAAGTTCTGTCTTTTCTTTCCAAGTTCCCTCCACTGAAATGAACATGATTTGCTCCATTCCTCTGCTTTTGAAACACCTCCTACATGCTGAGTGGATGCATTAACAGAAAAAGGACTTCCAAACTGAAAAAATCGAACAGGCCATGTTTGAAAATACTCAGCAAGATAACAGAGGTTTCTATGAAATGAACATTTATTTAATGATATTTCATTTTTCTCTCCCACTTTCTGTATGACTGCCTCATTTAGCAATCTTTAGCATGCCAAGACGAGTTACACAGACTGTAAGCTCAGGCTAGCTGTGAAGGCAACAGTGAGTCCACATTGGAAAAAAAGGTTCGTAAGACATCATTACTCTGCTGTCATCAACCCTGCAGCTATAATTTCTTTTTCTGGAAAAAATCCTTATTTGTACCTCAGATCTAAAAATATAAAGAGCCAGAAATGTTTGAAAAATTTTCTGCATTACTAAAAAACCAATGAAAAACAATAGAAATGCTTTTTCACTGAAACGTATTCATTTTAGATATTGAAAGTTTGATCAAGAAAGATTCCAGAGGTCCTTAATTGAATTTCCAGTCAAACTTCACACAGAAAAAGGAATCAAGATCTCCCCAGGGCAGTGTCATCTCCAAGCATCCCAGCAGTTAGGAAAACTTGACACTCCGAAGAAAACTCTTTGAAAGCCCTGTCTCTCACCGTTTTAAATGGTTGTCCTTGAAAAGGCCTAAATTCTCTTTTTTATTAAAAATCCTAAAAGGTGACACTTTTACAAACAAATGAATAACAAACCTAGACTCTTGAAACACTTTGTGATTGGACCCCTTTTATTCTAACCACCTTTTTTCATTTTTGTCTGAGGTAGTGCAAATCAAACACGAAGTCTCTGGTAGCTGTTTTTTCAGTGTGACAAACACAACATTTAATTTACCCTCATAAGCAAAGAAAAGACTAACATACATGAGTAGAGTTACACATGTTTTAAAATCTACACGACTAGACTCTGTAATGTTAGCAGAATAGGTATAACATAAACTGCTAAACTTAAGGGAACAGTTTGATTTTCTTTGAGAAGCATAATGAAACTCCCAGCATATAATAGTTTTATGAAAACCAAATAAAACTGATTTTCATTTATTAAGTAATTTCTGTTATTTGCATTAAAAATTATATACCTGTAAGTTTATACGTACACTTATAACTATAGTTATATAAGTTTAAATTATATAAGTATATAAATATAACTTATTTAAATATATAAGAATAGAGAAAAATTTATAAATATATACTTATATACACATTTACAGATGTACTTATAAACAATGATTGATAGGAACAGAAGCTGCTTTTCGTTTTAGAACACAGCATTTGAGGCATATGTACAATTCAACGTTATAAAGCCATATGAATTTCCAAACTGCATTTCCAAATTGCATCATGATGACATAAGAAAGGGCACTAATGACAGGATACTTCAAAGAAAGGTAAAAAAATATTTCCTTCAAATACTGAGCTAGGCAATAATTTTTTTCATTTAAATGGAGGGAAGAATTACTTCCTGATCCCATCTTAGATAGAGTAGTATGCAAAATAAAATAATAGGTAGCCCACATGACCATATTTCTAGTATTATCACATATAATATTATTTTTATTAAATAATTCCCCAAGCTTTAAAAAATATTAAACTATTGTCACTAATCCTTTTCTACCCTTGGAGAGATGCCACTTTTTTCTATGAACACTGCCATTAAATGCTGCTTATGGTTTGGAGCAATCTCATCTAAATGCTGACAACAATTTTCTTTGAGCGGGGCAAAAAAAATAAAGGCCATTGGGAGTAACTGTAAATTATTTCTTGCTTCAGTTATTTTTAAACATAAAAGGCCAGCACGATTCCAGAAGAATGAGGGGGATGCCTAGGTTGTCTTTTTCCACTGCCATGAACCTTGTGCAGACATTAAGTCATCCTTCTAACAAATGGCAGCCAAGTCTAAATTACCATGGTTCTGGTTTATTGCTGTTTTATGCTCACCTTGCCTGATATATCCTTAAACAGAAGAGGTGAGAAATGGACTTACCACTAGATTCTTAACAGACAAGTGAAATTCTTAATATATTATTTTTCTACTTTGAAATAAATAACTTTGTAAGTTTACTTCATTTATTTCATGCATATAATTCCAGTAACACTGGGCATGTTTGTATTTGTCAAAAAGGGTGATAATCCTGGTCTACACTCATGTAGATATAAAGTCTACAAGGCAATTGTTTCTTTTCTTTTCCTTGGCTATTTTTGCAGCACACACACACTATGTACATCTACCACCTTTGCCACATATTTTCCAGACATAACTGAGAACACATATGCACGATTCAAGTTTCCTTGCAAAAGTATTGTATCAAGACAACCAACTGAAGACAATTTTGTCTAAAAGTATAGTCTCAGAGAAAAGGATGTTGTTCATCTTACTTTACACCAAATTGAACACAAATTTCATTCCTGCAAGTATATGTCTAATGGAAGAATAGCAAAGCTAGGACAGAGCCTTAACAGAGCTTCATGAATCATTAATTGAGAAAATTCTAGAACAGAATATAGACTCAAAATTACATGTGTATATTATACACTCTTCACTTCACACTGACACTCAGGTTGCCTTTACACTGCAGAAAATTAAAAGTGCAAACATCCATCTTCCTTGCCAGCACAATGCCCACAGAAGCCAACTTCCAAATTGCTTTCCGCATTCCCAGTGCCAGTGATGCCAGGTTTCATCAAAAGCTGTAACCTGCATAGCCATCTCCTGACCTCTGTGGGAGTCCCCTCTCTCCAAAATCATTCCCAACTTAAAGCTGACCATCATAACTTTGCTATATCAGCACCAGTGATTACTAGAACTCACTCATTTCTAATACCTTTTCACTGACCTTTTTTTTTAAAAAGTAATAAACATAAATGTTTATTTCCTATTAATTGTTATTCAAATTCTCAACCAAAAAGGTTGAGATTTTTTGGGAAGTGTTTGGAGTTATTGGGGGCTGGTTGACAGAAGTGTTCTCTTGCCACAGAAATGCTAAGCTTTATTTCATATTTTCATGCATACATTTTGTTTAACAGTCTTTAAGACAGATGCCACCTGTGCGCTGAGCAGCACAGTGCCTGTTGCCAAGGAAACAACATTCTTCTCTTGCATCCTCCTCTCTTCCCTCCCCCTGTCCTTATTCCAGTGTCTCAGCATCGTTTGCATCAAGGCAAATAGGAAAAAGTTTCCATGATTGCTGACATATATGGAAAAAATAATGCCTTCAAACACTTGCATGAAGTAGCATAACATTCCAGTAATATCACAAATTTGGAAGACTTGTTAGCAGGACTGCAAATCATAAACTGTGACTTCTCATCAAAATTTTATTTTGCCATGAATATGGCAAATCAAAATAATAATAATAATAGATAATAGTGTATTTATAAGCATTACACTCCTACTCAGAGCTGTAATATGCAGACTGTTGATCCTGCTCAGCCATATGCACAAAGCCATTTTGTTCACTCTAAAGTAAAAAGGTCTCTATCATAATTGCCTGCAGCCCAGCGGAACAACTCATCAGATGTAACCAGACGTACAAAGATTTTCCTCAACAATACATCCAAGATTTAGTAGCAAATTACTTGCAACAAAAAATAAAACCCAGTCTAAACAGTAAGGTGGATCACAGAAAACTCTGCATTCTTATCATGCTGGGATTCCTATAAGGCCCTTGTTTCCCAACAGCACACTTCTAGCTGTCTGAGCCCCTAAACAAGACGCGAAGCAACCTGATCCGGAGGTAATGCTCCATTTCCCAGAGACAGAGGAGTACACCTGCACACCATTCTCTCACAGCCTTTTCTTGGGAAACAAGACCAGTTCCCAAATATTGAAAAAAAACCAAAAACAGAAGAGGAGGCTAGGTTCCATTTAGTCATTAACACAAAACCACAGAAAAATAACCAAACGCAGAAATGGACTCAGAAAAGGATAGCATTACTCAGCCCCTAGAGAAATCATGGCTTAACTATTCCTGACTACAACAATAACCGCATCCATTTTTGGCTTCAGCAGACAGAGCAGGAATTACAACCAGGCAGTAAATGCCATGTTTTCAAACCTTTCAATGCCATGAAGAAATAGAAGGAGACAGAGGTGCTGCCAGGACCCTGGGTGCATCAAGCAGCCGTGCCAGCTTTGCCCAGGCTTGACCCCTCCGCAGGCACCTCCACCCTCAGCCTCAGCCCCGTCCCTGCTGACCCCCATGATGAGTCCCGCATGTGAAACCCTACAACCAGCTTGCCTTCGTGGCTGAACATGCAACCTGGGACAGCCGTCTGCCGCTCCCCACCACTGATCAGAGAGAAGGAAGAGTCAGAAGAGAATGGTCTTTTACTATGAGGAAAGGTGAAGCTTCCCAGAACTCTGCTGCAAAGGCTTTTAGTTTTCTTTTTTTTAAAAACAAAACAAAAAAACCCCATGCCCTTAATAGTTTTGTAGAAAACAGACGTAACTTATTGCTGTGCTGCATATTATGCTCAGGTATTTTGTACCTGCAGGTGAGGATACCTTCACTAACAAAATACAGCATCCCAAATGAGAAAATGCTGCAGTCATGGAGAGTCCTAGACCACACTGCAAGAATGTGAATCCTTTAAAACAAACTTTTACTGCAAGTACCTTTCACTGTTGAGGGATTTCTTAAATATAAAATAATCAAACTGGGCTACTAAGTAAAGGCACACACATGAATGAGTAAAGACCAGGCAGGTTCAGGAAACGTGGGCTTTGTTGCTTGCTTCCATGCAAGATCAGTGACCTTGTGAGTGATATTCTCTGTGCACTTAATTTCATTGAAAATTTGAAAAATATTACTCTTGCCAACAATTACGTTCACAGATATCAGTGGAACCTTCACAATAGCTAGCCAAGCAGGCACAGAATCATATTGAAGGATCTCGTACATAATTCCACCTTGTATCTTTGATTGTGATCCTGTATCACTGAAGGAAGTGAGATTTATATTCACAGACTTCTCTAAGCCCATTGTCAAATTTTTAACTTTAAGTGAAGCACTTAATATTGTAAAATATACACACCCCTGTGTTTCAAAAAAGACATTTCTAATGACTTTCCTAAAATTTAATGGAAATGATCCTATCATGCTGTACCACCAAACAGACAAATTTTGCACTGTATTTGCAGGAAACATACTAAAGCCAAAAGTAAGCTACAGGGCTTGCTGTTTTTCAAGAGAATGCATCTGAGTTAAAACAGGCCATTTTGAAGTCAACACATTTAACAGTGATGTAAAAGTTTGAACTGCATTTTCAAAAGGAAAGATTCTGAGGTCCAGAATGATGTTAAAACCATACCAGGTACTTCTATTTATTGAGATAACAGAAAGAAGAAACCTATAATTTTGATCCAAAAAATGTATTTTCAATGTACTCTCTTAGTCATGAAAACCTATAGAATGCTTATTTTTATTGTAATTAGTACCGAAGTGAATTTTGACTATCAGGAAGAGTGTTAAATTGAAACCTCTCCCCTGCACCAGCTCTGCAAAATGTGATTTCAACAGTTCAAATTAAAATGAATACTTCTTTTTATCCCCAAATTTTAATGGGGTAGTGTACAAATACATTTATAGAATGAAATCTCCAATATTTGAGATAGCTTCGTGCTTTTCAGCAAAAAGTTTCACACTGGTTTGACCAACTCACAATTTAAGTGCTTCTTAAAAGACTCTTAAAAGGTGACTGATCTTTTAAGGATAATACGTAACAAATCCCAAGGGATCCCAAATACCTTATTATAGTGTTAGCAGTGCACTAGAGCAAGAAACTGATTTTCTTCCCATCTTTGCCCTTCTCAGCACCAGGCAGAGACACTGAATGCATCATGATATGGTTGGAAAACATGCCTAATGGGGGAATCCCACTAACTAAAGTGGACGGCAATCTTAATTAATACACAGCAGAGTGTCCTGAGTCTGAACTATAAAAGGAGCGTCCTGCATTTCATAAAGATTGAAATAATCTATTCAATTTCATCAAGTCAGAAGTCTTTATGATGAAGTCTAATTTTTTGTCACATTTAAACTCTATTCTGTTGCAAGAGAGTCACCTTGCCTTACTCTATGCTCTCACAAAAATATTATTTATTCAGACAATTGCAAGTTGGGAAGAATTATTGAGGATTTTGTTCTAGAAATTTGCAAAAAAATTAAATTGCCAAGCAGAATTTAATGGAGATGAACTTTTTAACTACATTTTCTCTACTGGATCTCCTGGCATACTGTGTGATCTTCTCCAATGAAAGTGGTAATAAGTCCATTGGTCTGTTCTACTGTGCAACAGTACTTTACAAAACAAGTCCCTTTTCACATAAGTAGGTATATTTATTTTGACAGACTAATAAACCTAATAATTCATCACTTTGGACACTCCCTGCATATGTTTTGAAATTTGATTATACAAACTGAATATTCTGTACATTGATTATATTTTGGGTTTATCATATTTTATTCCAAAACACCCTAGGTAACTTAAATACACTTATCTCAAGTTTTGTATATGCTTCCACCATTTAAAGGCCTATATATATATACAATTAAAAAGGCTTTTCAATCTCTCTTACTTTGTAACAAAATCAGATCATAGCCAGAAGGAAGCAAGCTACTATTCAACTTAAAATTCATTCTTAAAATCCTTAACAAAAGGCCAAAGAAACTGATATTTCAATAAATAATATTTCAATATAAAAATAAGCACACATTAATATTTTAAGGAACACTATATTCATGAAGCGTTGTTGTGCTCGTATTTTAGCTGGTTTAAAATATGTGAGATCAACATATGTAAGTAAAATTAATAGTCAGCTGAATTAGAAAAGAGTAAGTACAATACCAGAGTATTCCTATTAAATATTTCTACCTTTCTATCAAGTTTTAACAGTTGTGACTGGAAGTAATATTTTCATACAGCTCCAAAATAATTAACTTACGCTTCTGTAAAAGGCATTTTTCTCTTTTCTGCCAATATTTTTCAGTCGTAGATGATGACAATAACCTGCTTATGAACAAATACCCATGCCCAAGCTGTAATTTTATTTGCTTCCTACTTTTCCCCTCTAATTAAAGGAAGATTTATTTTTTCTCCTTGAAGTTAATGACATTAACAGCCTTTCATCTTAAACTGTATGTCACAGCAGGAAATAATGCAATCATATCCAAGTAAGCAAGCTATCTTTTTTTTTTTTCTTTTTAAAACATATTCCAGTTTTAACAGGAGGTGGTGCTGAGAAGCTGAGAAGAATAAGAATAAATCTGAGTTATAATGCGGACTGTGATAGTGAGCCAAATTATCTGCTTCTAGGTGAACAAAACTCCCACTGAAAACACCTCAATAGATGATTCATTCTTTTAGGACAACAGAATTCGTTCTTATAATTTAAAACAATTCTTCATTTCTTATGCAGTACCTCAAAAATTTTCAGTGCTCCAACTTGCTGCATTAAGGAAGACCTGTTGTTCTTCTGTTGACTACGTTCATATCATTGGCGTCTATTAACACTGAGACATAGCAGAGAGGCATTTGCAGATAGGGTCCTAACACTTAGTATGACTCAAAAGGCCTTGGGGATAATTCAAGGGAATCTAACATTTTCTTCTTTTTGTTTTTTGAGAAGTGGTGCAAAAAGTAGCTGTTTCCTTAGCACAAAAACTGAATACATGTAGTTACTGGACCAAGTATATTTTAGAACTGTAACAGCAACTTTATGAATGGGTTCAGGTCATCATATCTTTCAAGACTTTTTTTCTTAGATATATGAACAGAAGCCTGCTATTAACACACATAAAAAAGAAGCATTTAAATGATTTCATATATATTTAATATATGACATGCTGAGTTGTGTTTTCCTACATAGCCTATTGCCTTGACTAGTTTTCATTCCTCATAATGAAGACATAATCAGAGCACCGCCTGAATAAAAAGCTTTTTTAATTTTAGACAACTATTATGTGAGGTCTCACAGATACCTTGGCAGCAGCCATATGTATCATGGCATAGGGAAAGATACACTACCTGTAATTCAAGTAACAGAAATTGGATTAGAAATCGTGACGCTAGAAGGGACTTCTGTGATCACCTAAACCAACTTCTTGTATAATGCAGATCGTTAAACTGCCCTAAATTAATTTCTGTTTGAAACAGAACACACCTCTAAAATATACTGTTGAAGAATCCACAGCAAACCTTGGTAAGTGCACTTAGTAATTACCTATTCTATTTAAAATGTAAATGTTGTTTCTACTGTTAATTTCCTAGCTTCGCTTCCAGTCATTCAATGTTTGGTGGTTTTTGTTTTTTTGTTTTTTGTTTTTTTTGTTTTTTTTTAATATTTATCTTATAGGTAGAGGGGTCTTCCCTTATTAAGCTGTTGTTTATTTTTCAGTATGTCTGTGCTGTCATTGGATTACCTTTCAATTCTTTGAGGATTGAACTCCCTCATTTTATCAGTACAGATTACTTTTGCAATTTTTAAACTTTTTACTTTTTCACAAATGGATTTCTGTTCCATCTGCTTCTCCAACTAAAGAACAAAAATATTACTTAAATCCTTTTGCCTTCTTAAGATTGGTAGTCTGACAGCTTTCATCTCATACTGTATAAAGTGGATTGCTAAGATGATGTGTTTAACAATCTTGAAAAACACTCTTAATTCTCTTGGGTTTAGATTCCTCCTTGCATCCTTTCACTTTATCAGTTTTCGACACTGATTAGTTTCTAATTTATACACTTTGCTACTCTCATCCTCTGTTTTTGTCACAATTCATGTACAGCTATTTCAAATAAATATTTGTCTTGCTTGAGCAGATATTTTTGTTTCACTTGAATGAATTTTACATTTCTAATGTACTTAAAGTAAAAAAAATACTGCAGACAGTTTTCCATACTCAAAACTGATGATGCACAAGCAAGCTCTGAATACAAGCTCTGTAATAAAGATTGCTGAGGGTTCTCAGGGCATCTGAAAGGTAAAATATTTTTGCATAGGCTGTCCCTGGGTTAATACATTTTAGGATCAGAGGTAGCCTGCACCCTCCCCTCATTTCAAAGCACTGGTGTCTCCCTGTTCCTGGTATTACATAGTCCTGAAAATATAGGAAAATATAGGCAATTCTCAGACAAGATTTGATAAAGGATAAGTTACTATTTGGCAAATTAAACTTGAGTGCTTTTTATTTTGAAGTTTAGTCCTCTTTCCTCTTTTGTCAGAACAAATTCTTGCATAAATCTTTGCTCTGCTACATCAGTTAAACTTAAGAAACTCTGTGGGACTTAGGGTAGCACAACTTCTTTCTGAAACACAATCAGGATCACAGTCTCAGCCTTTCAACTCTCTGTGCATTACCAAGGATATAAACTAAACAAATACAACACTTTTTTTTTTTTTTTTTTTCCCTTCTTCTTCCCCACTGAGATAAACCTTTGCAGCTTAGCTTTTTTCCTTGGTACAGTTCCAGATTTCTCAGTCTGGTGGGTTGAAAAGATGTAAAAATGTTTTTACAAAACAGCAAGTGTAGCAGTTCTGGCAAACCCTGAAGGGAAGAGAGATCATCAGGGCATTTAGCAATATCTATTATTATAACAATACTAGAATATGTCCACCAACCTAACAATTGATTTTTCCATCAACATTCTTCCTGGAATATGTTCAAGCAACATTATTAGCATGAGACTGCTGAAAGAGGAGCAGGAAATTACAGTTCTTTACTTCTTGGTTGCCTTTTACAAATGCATTATGTAGGTGTGCATAACATCAACTCAAATACCAATACTTACAGAAAAAATATTATCATGGAAAGAGAAGGTGGAAAATATTTAGTATATAAATCAGCATGATTTTGAAGCAGAAAATAATTCAAATTCTCTCACATATAAATTTTCAGAACTAAACTATTTTTTCTTTCTCACAGATCATGTCTGTTACTAGGTTCTTATGTTAGGTACCAAGCGTAGTTGGATGTCTCAAAATTTATTTTTCAAAGGGTTCCATTGGTTTAAAGTACAGACCAGTCTAGGTATCTTGACAAGATTAAACTGGGATCCATGTTATTATGAAATGACTCAGGCCTGCAGTCAGCCAAGGAGAAACTGTGCTGGTACCTTATCTTTTAACCATACTTGGTTTTAAATTATAAGCATATAACATCAACATGTTATTTAAAAAAGTAAAGAAATAGAAATCCTAATGAATTCAACCTAGTAAAACAACTTCTTGAAATCTTCATTTTCACTTTAAATTTGCATTGACTATAAGTGCAAGAGTTCCACCTACATCCTTTAGACAATCATTCCTACCAGTTATGTGCTAGCTGGCTAGGACCAAATTCCATGATCTGATTCATCTTGCACATCTGTGTAATAGGTGTAAAATTTCAAAGAAAAATCTTTATGATAATAATAAGGCTGTATTATTTGTTGTGAATAACCAAGCAGGACAATTCATAGGGGCATCCTACAGCAGGGGGAGCTCTAAGACAAGCTGTATGATCTGACATCGCACCAAAGTGAGAAATAAATTATGAAGTGTACTAGGAGAAAGGAATGCAGGGAGGAAGGGATTTGATGAGAGACAGCATGAAACAAAAGTCAGAAAACATTTTCTAAATACATTTGAGAGACAGACAGAAAATAAATCACTGATAGTAACTCAAAATATGATGCTACATGCAGAACATAATTTTACGGGGTTAGAATTTACTAGATTATAGCATAAAAACTATCAGCTTAAAACTATGGCTTGAGGTGAGGAGAAGGTGAAAGCAAAGTCAATGACAAACATGAAAAGCAGTTTGACAGACCTTCTAAAAGAAGAGTTTCAGATAAACAAGCTCTGAACATATCAGCGAATTCTCCTTTCTTGTAACAACAACAAAAAAATATTGAAAGTATTTGAAGAACAAGTATCTTCACTTTCCCAACATGCTTAACACATCATTTATATCTCAGTAAGCTACACCGGATTTTGTTGGTGTCTTCACATTGATTTTGCACTTTTTTAATTGATAATTTGCACATTTCTTTTCCGGACACTGGTAGCTTTTTTTCAAACTTTTTGGTCATGATTACTGTCTTACTTATTAGCCGCAGCCTTGGGGTCAGATAGTAAAAAAAAAAAGACCTTCTGAATGTCTAGTTGTTTGAACAATTAGTAGATAAATGTGAAATGTGATCAAGTTCACAGATTCTGTCTGGTGAATGCAAATATTTTAGGGAAATTTTGAGAGTTGAAAATTAATTTTCAGGACATGGCCACAGCTCTCTAGCTCACTGCAATACCATCATCCCTGCTTGCAGACCTAAAAGCAATATAGGGCTATTAAGAAACTGCATGTATTATAGTGGCCTAAGAAAAACTTGAAATATTAAATTCCTTGTAGACATAAATACACAAAGCCAAGATAACTAAATTAAAAAAAAAAGTAATATGCCCAGAATGTTATCAATGCACCTTTTGAAATTAGCAAGTACTCACTGATGACAATTCATCTGCATCAGTATTGGCTTATTTTTTTAAAATAATGTATATTGCACATAATTCTACTACAGAGAGAAAAATATCCAAATAGAGAAAAGAAGATAAAAGAAATTCTAAAAAAACCCCAGGCTTTATGACTTTTTGATTCATGAGCAAATCAAAATAAAGTCTGACACAATGAAATTCAATTAACAGTTGTTTCCCACTTTAACTAGGAAAAAAATAATTTACACATTTCAAGGAAATAAGTAAAATGTACAAAATCGGTGAACATCTTAAGATAACTCTGTGAACAGCGATAACAATTATGAATAAGAGACATTGTGAAGACATGTGCAAGAGGGCAATGCTATGCAGAATCTATTTACTAATTTTTCTCATCCTGAGAGTGGCATTTCCTAGCCTCAATAGCTGTTAAAGCAGAGGCATGGCCAGTAATCTTCTTTCCTTCAGGACAGGCTGGAAAGTCCCAGATATTTCTGAAAAGACCACTTCGTGAACTGCTTTGTGTATGTGGGTGAGGGAAGTCCTCACATGGACTCTGCAGCAAATCAGCTGGCATTTGGAAGCTTATCTGGCTATGCCTCTCCTGGTATGCTCAGCAGTAAAATGTTATTGCTGGTTTCTAAAAATATCTGGCATCATTTGAAATCACTACTGCATTTGACTCTGTAATAATCTCCCACAGCAGTGAATCACACAGACTAATTAAAACTATTAAACACCGTTTCCTGAATTTCTTTTATAATTTTCTTGCATTTGAATGCATACAGTGGCCCTTTTTGTTGTTTCTCTGGGACAAGGTAATTAAAAGGCAGATTGCATCCTCTGTAGTTCTTTAATAACTCTGAAAATTACATTTCACTAGTAACTAGAGGCAGTGAATGGACCAATAATGCTAGTGATGATGATTTTTCCAGCTTCAGAGATTGTACGGGATTTCTGCACAAATCCCAGCCATAAAATTATGACTTTGCAGTTGAGGCTGTAAAGCTTTAAGTTGCTCACTGGAGGTTTCTCCTGCCTAAACCTCCAGTGACTCAGCCAGGATGGCAGGTATCACACTAGGTCTATGTATACACATTTTATACACTTCAGGAAATTTTAGCCGATTTGAACTGCAGAGAGCAGTTCTGCCAGTAAGAGATAAGCTACCACTTTTAAAATAGAGTCTACAGAGCCAAAAAGAGACGTGACATGAACTATGGGCCTAATTTTCAAAACACATGTATTTCCTCCTGGAGAAAGCATACTAAAAAGCTGTTGATAGAATGAACAAAAAGTAGATGCTCCCCGTGCTTAAGCTGTCCTGCAGAGCACTTAGTGACTGCGAGTAAAGGACACACTTCCCTGCTTAACTCTGGCACATAAGTGTAGTTAGAGACTAGATTTCCTTAGTATCCTCCTATCTTCCTTCCCACCACCCTATCCCAATTTCAAGAGAATACATTCATTATTAGGAATAGAAAGTAAATTTGGCTTTGAACAGTAAAAAAAAGAGGAGAGACTAATGGATTTATCACACATAGTAAAAAGACTGAAAAGACCAACATGATGAATCAACGGAATTAATTTTCTAAATTGAGATTTGTATTCTAGTAACTCCTACAGGCTCCAGTGAGTTACTGTACTTAATACTGTGTACAAATATGGGACATGGCTGCTGTATTAAAAACTCTATAATTTAACGGGGGAGAACACAGAAAGTAACTGGCCAGCTCAACAAGAGAATCAGTAATGGAAATTTGATTAGCTTAATTATTTTAAGATTTTTTTAAGCTATTTAAAAAATAGAATATAATTAAAGCTACTAAAATAATTTCTCATTTCATGGTTTTCACATTAGAGTAAGAATGAACAATCCCAAGGAACTATTAAAACTCAAATGCTTGCTTTCTTTATTTCTGATTACTGAAGATCAGGATATTCTGAAATTAAAAGCTGGTAAAGAAAGGTGTTAGTGCTTGCAGAGCCATGGAGTTAAAGATATCAGATGACTGGGTGAATTCTATTCCCTCCCTTACACAGGGGTGAAAAAATCTTGGAAGAGCAGGATAAAAAAACAACATCAAAAAAAGCCTATGATAAATATGTGTGTGAGAGTGTACACACATGCAAAAGAGAGAAATTACCACTTTAAAGATACCATTCACACCTTTTCAGAACATCAAAGATAAAGGTAAAAAGGAAAACAAACAAGTAACACAACATACATTCTCAGTTGCTCAAGAAAGTTATGTCTGCTAAATAGGTTTAAGAGCACACCTGAGATAACTTCTTGACCTAATTATCTTTGCTTTCAAGTTTCGGGCTATTTTGCATCAGCAATATCCCTTTTAGTTGAATTGTACCAGTGTCTTTGGGATCTTAAATAGAAGTAAATGGAAACTAAGACGAAAAACTTTTTAATTCATTAGGTAATCCATCAAAAGCAAATAAAATGGACTGGTAAATGGCTAGAAGTCTAAGTTAAGGGTAGGAAATTAAATAACTGCATATTCTTTGGGCCCTTTCGGTTCTGTCAGAACAGGAATTGCAGAGTGATTATAATTAGGCTTACACAAACCTGTTTTTTCATTTTGTCACTCCCAGAGTCCTTGGCTTACTTACCTTTGCTCTAAACATCTAATGAATGCAGAGGCTTCAGCACGTATCTTATGTTTTGGTAAATGGTGCAATATACAGAAGCAAGGGCATGCTTAGACATACTGTTTACTTTGTGATCTAAGGTAAGTTTAAACATCACTTTAGAATATGATTCTATGGATCTGATCAATATGAGCTGATCTCAGATTTCCCTAGATTTTCTTCTGATAGTTTGCCTCTATCTTCTAAGATTTACTGTGTTCAGAAGTGACAATTTTTTTCATGTTTGCCCATGAATATATTTATCTATTTTGAGAAGCCTTGTTCAATTCTAATGAAGAAACCTAAAACATTTTCATCCACTGACCCCAGAATCAAAGAGAATACTTCTAATAAAAGTGACTAAATGTGACAGAAAGGTAACTGAACATGTTCTGAAGCTAGTTGCCCTTTCCAGATCACCATTACCGTATACCTGAGCCTACCAGATGCTACTGTATGCTTGAGCCTGCTACCCCAGGCACAGAGGACTGCTGGGGAGGGTGAGGATCCACATGCTGCAGGATGCTGCAGGGGTGACAAGTTTCCAGTAGGAAACTGGCACTAAGTAGCATAGTTAAAAAATGCCCGAGATAACACTACTGTTACCTTCTTTCAGAGCAGCACAACTTTGAGATGAAGGCCAAACTGATCCACATTGTTTTATTATTTATCTGTGTTATTTTAAATATACAAGGTTATTCATCTTTGATGCAGACCTGAACCTACATCAGAGAAGAACTGTTCATAGTAAAACAAAATCTATTCAACCTAACGGCTGAATCTTTACAAATTAGTGTTGAGAAATGGATTAGGTTGATCACAGTTCAGAGTAAATCTACACCATAAAGTGTAAACCAAATTTGATGGATTTTTCTCTATACGTTCGGAATATTTAGTGTCTATGCTGAAGCTCTGAATCATTCATAAGTAGATCTGTCTCGCAGGTATTAGTATCACAAGAATTTTAAGAGATTATTAGCAATATTTCAAAATTCTGCTTCAGTAACAGTGAAAAGTATAAATTCCTATCTGAATAATTAAAAAGTCTTCATACTTTTAAAATTCTAAACACATTTTCTAGACAAATTAAGTAATGCTTTTCTGGGTGCTCTTTCTCACAAAAGGAGTATGCAAACACCTACAGAGTTAACACTGAGGAAAATATACAATGCACTGCTCACATGGTTATCTCCAAGCCAAGGAGCACATTTGCACAAGCATATAAACCTAGAATTTAGTGAACCTATCTCCTTGTTTCCCTAGGGAACAGTAACAAGAACGGAAGAGCCTAGTTTTCAGAATATTGTATCAGCCATGTTATGTAGGCTAAAATTTGCTTATAACCCTTGCAGCACCCCAGGTACACATATTACATAAGATACCTGTTGAAATCTCTTCATTACTGGCACTGAAAATGTTACAGCTAGGAATTACTGAATACTTTTAAGACATTATAATCCAAAAGACAAGCAGACAAAAAATATTTGTTTACTTAAAAACAATACAATTCAGAGTTACTGTAAAAGCTTGTTAATAACTTTCCCAGTTGTAGTAACTACTTCAAAGTCTGTTTAAAAACTTTAAAGCACCTTTTGACATTTGTCAAAATGATGACAGCATATTCTATTTTCTCCTTTAATATAAATATAATAGAAGTATTGTCATACCATCAGGTATCAAGCCATTAAAAAAACAAGTGGCCAAATAATGATACTGGAAATATTTGATAGAGAATCAGCAGGACCAAATGAAATTTACCCCAGTGTGTTTGTAAAACTAGCTGAAATAATACTTAAATCATGAGTGACTTTTTTTCCATGAACTGCACGATAACGATAAGAGCACAGGGCACTGGAGAGGGCACACAATGCCAAGTGAGAAAAAGGAGGTGGAGCCAGCTTAACTTCAATACTAAAAGCAAATCCCTAATAGGTTTGTAAGAATCTAAAGGATAAGCTGATAATAACCAGCCAAAATAGCTTAAAATCTTGCCAGATTATTATAACTTTCTTTGACGAAATAACTGGTCAGATACAGGTTGAAACTGGATGCCATAGGTTTCATCTATCTTGAGTTTCGCAAAACTTAGATACTTCTTTATGTGATGCACACAGAAATGACATAGGGATACCTGGGCTAGATTCAATTAATATTTGGCAGAAGCAGAAATCATGGACAAAAGTAAAAATAGTTAAAAAATTCTATAAAGTTGTAAAAGCACATATTTCGTGAAGTCCTTCAGACTGCCTCATGCCAGATGTTTCCATTAGTGACTTGAAGTAAACCATGAAGTGATAAAAAGTCAATTTTATAAGTAGAAAAAGGATGAAAACCTTTAAGACAGATGGATTAGCATGCAAGTGACCTTGATAACCTGGACATTGAGAACAAGGGCATTTAAGAAACAAGCACTGAGTAAAATACTTTTGGAAAATAATCAGAACTACTAAAGCTGAAGAAGAAATTAATGTAATGATACGTTGGATCACAACTCAGTTTCACCTAACAGCAGTCTCAATGCTGTTGCAGCACAGGAAAATTCCACTTTTGGAGATGGTAGCAGAAATTATTATCTACAAGAAATGGGCTGCATTTTTTTCTTTAATCTGAACTGGGGAAGCCTCCAGATTAAACAACGTACCAATCTGGGGCACAATATTTGAAGAAAGGTGCAGAACAGTAACCCCTGAACACCTTGAGCCAATGAATTATCACTAAAATGCAAAACCTCTGTGTACCACAATATACTTCTGTCACCACACTTTACACTGGAAAATCTATACAAAACCTGTGTTCTGTGAGGTCCACTTAACATAACCTTGTTTGGGCATTAATGGAAAGTGTCCCAATAAGCAAAGATGTTGCCAACATCCATAAAGGTCATGTTTAATCTCAGCAAGGGAAGACCAGGGAAAAAATGATGACAGCTTTTGGTGGCTCCTCCAATGTAAAAAATACACTGCTGTGTTATTCTCCATTGCCCTCTGAGCGTAGATGAGAAGCTTGCTTAATTTGCAGCCAGGGGAATTTGGCCTAGATACCATTTTAAAGATAATGATGGCCAAAAACTGGAATACATTATCCTGTTCACTGGATATTATACACGACAGGTCAGTTAGGTTACATAAAAATCTTCATAAAGTTGTCTGGGTATATGTGATCCTGCATCAAACTATTATATAATGACCTCTTCAGATATCTTCATCCCTATCATTCTGGTAGAAATAATAATACCCATTACATTCAACTTTCAAAATTGTTTTGCAGGCAAGCAATATAAAAGTTAATTTATGACTAATACCTGGATGTATTAAAATCTTAAAGGAACATCTGTAAATTGGATTATAAATGGAGCAAATTATGTAGATAATCAGAAGTTATGGAAGGGGAAATATATGGGGGTTTTAGATTTAAGAATGACAACTCTCAACACTTAGACAGCATCCCCAAGGACATCCCACTGTTATCAGCACCGTTATTTTTCTGCACACTTCAGGGACCGTAAGTCTGCTCTGCTAGCTGCTGAACAGAACAGCAACAACAAACTCAACTCCTATCTCAAAGACCTTAGACTCTAAAGAAAAGAGACAAACATAGGCAGACCCTGATGAATTAATACAG
This sequence comes from Haliaeetus albicilla, assembly GCF_947461875.1. Classification (NCBI taxonomy): domain Eukaryota; kingdom Metazoa; phylum Chordata; class Aves; order Accipitriformes; family Accipitridae; genus Haliaeetus; species Haliaeetus albicilla. The sequence continues at coordinate 8,508,602 of NC_091516.1, forward strand.
CCAGGAAAACACATTAAGATAATGACATAGTATTGGTCAGCACAGTAGGGAGTAGGCATAGCGTATCAGAAGTCAAGTAATAGTTTAGATTTTCTGTGTGTTGTGGCATGGAGAGTGGCATACAGACTTACCTAAGAGCCTGTGCAACATTTCTCAATAGAGCACATTAGCTAACTTACTAAGCATAAATAGGCTTGGTTTACATTGAGCGGTCATAAAATAGAGGGGAAAAAAAGAGAAGCAGATAGGTAAATTAATTTTTCATTTCCATTTGACTGCTTCTGAAAACTAATACCTTTTTTTGGACTCCCTTCAGACTGTTCTCATGGAAAATTAAAATACTGACTGCCAAGCAAGGCACTGGAGATTTTGATTCTCCCCTCCAGTTTAGGTACACAACTTCCTGTATCAAAAATCAATAGGCATTAGGCACTTAAATGGTTCTGCACAGCACTCTGGCCAGAATAAATGATGCTGAGAAAAAGGTCACAGATCTTAAGCCCAAAACTTTTCTAGATGTGCTAATAGTCTGTATGTGAAAAGACTTGTCCTTTTACCAGCCTTATTTTCTCCTTTATTGCATATTTTTGTGATACGTACATTGACTCTTGTGTTTTGGCACTGTTTAATAAATGACCAGGCAATATTTTTAGATTTGGCCTAAATTTACCAGAGGATAGTCTGTCAATTCTCTCAACTATTATTGATATTATGTGGATACCACTTAAAAACTCCTGATTATATATTAAAGATGGAAAATAAAAAGTATTACTCAGTGAGAAGGAATGTAAAAATGTGGCAGATTCAACTATACATAGAATACAAACATATGAGAAAAAACATATTTTCATTTCCTCTTTTTATGCAGAAATAGAGAACTGAAGAATGATATAAAATATGCATCTGACCTTTTCAACTCTGGTTCAAGAAAAGACCAAAGACACTCTGGTGAAGCTGTAAGATGAAAGCATAATCTAAAAAGTAACAGGGCTAGAAAGTATCATATGAAACAGGTGAATCACAGTGCTTAATTTGGAATGTGCTTAGATGACTTCCTAAATCCCAATGCCAGACGTAAATCCCCCCCCCCCAAATATGTGGTTTCAAACCTAGATTTAGTGACATATAATTCCTTATGATTGCAGTAGATTCCTAGACTATGTATGGATAAATTCCATTAATATGCTATATTTAAATAAAATCCATTATTTTTCATGAGAGAGCAGAGAACAATAACACAAGGTGGTTTTAACGCACAATTGTACTAGTAAAATACAAATACAGAGAAAGAGAATAGTTCCATTCCAAATACTTTTCCAGCTGATTTAAGAAAAAATATAAATTTGTTTAAGAATAGAGAAGTCTGTGAGACATAATAGAACAATTTGAGGAAACCTTCCTGGCACAAACCTATTCTAGGACTACAAAAGGTCTAGAGAACCCAAGCACACATCCTGCATGTGGTTTTCCTTGGCATTATTTACTGCAGGGAATGTTCCTGCCTGCTGTACAAAGCCTGGCCAGTTTTTGTGCAGAGCACTAAGACGCATAGTCACTCTAGTTGGTACTTAGGATGCAGGATTAGAATGGAATTCTTAAAATTATAAAAGGCACAAAAAGCACAGGAAAGGTACAGTTGCTCTGCAGCCTGCACACTGTTCTTCAGCCAAACAAAAGAGAGGGAATATCTAGTCCTGCTAAATATCACAAAATATGGCACTTTCTCTGTAGAATCACTGTACTGCTTATGTTACACATACTCGGGCTGTGTAGAAAATCACTGGCCCAACCAATTTCAACATGTTACTAGTAGGTTAAAAGTACAGATTATTTTTAACAAATCTTCATGTCCCTAAGTATTTTCTCTCAAACCCTTCTTAAAATCCTCACCTTCAGGATGTCAATGAAAGTTGCCATTGGCCTTCGAAGAATCAAGTTTTACCTCAGATCTTTGAAGAACAATTTAAGGTATTATTTATTACTATAAAATCATAATTTGAAATTGCTGGGGCATTTTGCTGTAAAATTACAGTAATCATGTACTATTCCACCATATTTATAGTTGAAAGCGTAAGAATCTTCAAGCTTCTGAGTCAAAGCAGAAGGGAGACAACAGGAGAACTGAACTTCAGGGGTTTACAATTCATGAACTCCGTAAAAAAACCCTCTCTTCCTTTAATGTAATTTAATTTTTTTTCCAGGGCTGCCTTGAAATGTCAGCTGTCCCAAGTAAGGAAAAACATTTCTACACAAACTCTATGAGAAACTAAATGGGGCCTTTTCAGGCGACAGCACTGTAAATGCTTTTTCCTACATGGCTGGTTGCAGCTGTCATTTCAAAACCTCACATTCTTAGGCTATTAGGTAACTACCTTCACGTCAGTTATTCTCTGTTCCAGTGTAAAGGTGACTTCCATGAAAAACAAGTCATCTACTCAAGATTATTTTAAAAACAAGTGATTGCTTTCAGGGATTTTCTTATTTAATGAATGAAAACAGACTCTTCCTTATTTTAAACACCATTTTTTAAAGCCAGCTTTATCATTAATTACTGTTATAATCTGGAGTGACTTCTTGTTTCTCTTCAGATACCTGAATTTTAGGATTTATTTAATAAGCATAATTCTCCTGTTACCAAAGCTACTTCACAAAGTGGGCACATTTATTTCCATCTTTTTCTTGTCTTAGAGACAGCCTTTCAAAATTAATACCATGCGCTCTACATAATTTACAATATTTATGACCTTTAATGCTGTTTCTGAATTTTTTATGCAAAAAAAGCCATTTTCTCCAGAAAATTTGTATGGATATATTGAAGTTCTGCAGGTACAGTTAAGGTAAATAGCTTAACAGAGATTTGTGTGTTCCCATTTGGTCTTTTTATTTCTATTCACGAAGCTCTTGCCTCCTACCTGAAGTTACTCTGCAGCAGTTTCATTTACCTGTTGGATACCTAACCCTTTCCTTGTGCTGAGTTTTGGTATGTAATTTACTTCTAAAATTCACCCTTCCATTTTTAAAAATAATTATCATTTAAGAATGGCGGATAGACAATTACAATTTAAAAAAAAAAGTATCTTGTCAACAATAGTTTCAGTCTTCTAACAAACAGATGCAGATGTGCAATTATGTGCATTTATGGTTATCTTGAATCTTCAAACAACACGATGTGCAACATTAATCAGCACATTTTTCTACAAGGCTGCAGTTTTTCTGCAAAGTTCTATGGGAATTTCATTGTTTGTTATATCACTACACAGTCTGACGAAACCTCAAATTTCTTTCTAAAACTTTGGCTAAGAAAATAATTGTGCTAGACTCTCAACTTTTATTTTTACAGCCTATTTCCAGCTTTTCTAGGGAAAACTTGAAAATGCAATGCATTGCTGAGCCAGTTTCGTGCCTGCAGTTGCCTGTTGCAGCAGGCCACAAAGGGTAACGGTGGGGATCCAGGGTGGGGATCGAGCCCCCAAGGCTGGGGAGGACGAGGACCAGCTGCCTGGGAAGCAGAGGCTGCCTGAACAGCAGCTCTCCCCTTCTTTCTCACGCAGCCACACACAGGGCTAGTGAGGCTGCACCCACTCATACAACACCGGTACGTCAGAGGACGGCCCTGCGCGGGCTGCGTGCGTGGTGACTATTGCTGTGGAGGGTGACCCTTTTAAACAGGAGCTTTGCTACTCCCAACTCCTCGGTGGCAGCAGCCAGGGAAGCAAGTTCATCTTCCTAGGGTGCTCGGCTCAACTCACCAGCTGGAACATATTACAGTCTTTGTCCTGGAATGACAGATCTCACCTGCACTACTGAGAAGCCTGAAGCATCAACCAAACAGCAAATACAAAGATTTTTTTTTATTTATTTATTTTTTTAATCTAGCAGGTTTATTTACAAACTTTGGATTTTTTTTAAAATTTTTGATCCCTCAAGGCTGAAATGGGGTTGATTAAACTGTATGAGGTCATCCCTGTGCCTGTAGTCTTTTTACACAAAATAAAGGCATTGCTATAAACTACAGATGTAATTAGAGAAGTTCCTCTTTCCTCACCTCCTTTACTTTTCTAGTTTTCAGCACTTGCAAAAAGAAGAAAAAAAAAAGAGCTGAAAAGGGAACACAGAAAACAAAGTAGCTGCACAGTCTGTATAAACTAAGCATACGGCCATTTTGCCCTCTCAGTGTATTTCAGACTAGGAAGACCTATCAATGGCTTTCCACAAACTCGCTCCTCCCAACTGCTCTAGGAAATTGGACACCCAATCTCATTTAATTTTCGTGACCAAAAAGTTTTGCTCTGATAAACAGGTTGATAAAAATTTTACTGTGGTGAATCAAATACATTAAACCCAGTATTTAGTTAGAATCAGCAAGAGACTTTTCACAGTGTACGTTTTCCTCTAAAAATGAGAATATTAGGGCATGGCAAATTGTAAAATGTTCTGAAGGAGAACTCACAGACTGAGACTTCCCCCCCTCTTTGAGATCAGAAAAAATACTGCTATGTGAACCAATTACTTGCCTGTGATGCTAACCCCCTTTGCAAATACTTCTGCCAAGCCTTCAACTCCAACCACAGTGCCCTCATTTTTCAAATTCCCAGGCTCAGTTATTTATTCAGGACAGCTCATTTCAACAACTAAATGATTGGTAAAGTCAGACTACATTTAGCCGCTAGCATTCCTTGGATGTCTGACCTGTAGAAGTGTAAAAAAATATATTACAAAATGTACAAGTCCAGAGTGGGACTGCGGAGCCTATCTGCCAATGCCAGTTCAGGGGTCCTGTCAAAGCTGGAAACACATTTACCCCCTTTTTATGAGATGAACAATAATACAGCAACAACAGCTTGTAAAACATCCAAAACATTTCAGTAAAACTCTTATTAAACTATTCAGTGAAATCTCAACCCGAAGAACTGTTTTCCAGTTCTCTTCCCATTTCCTATCTCGGAGGGGCATTTCCGTACTAGTAAAGTCCCAGTACAGTTATAAGGCAATTCTTCAGGTACTTATTGCTGTGTTTTTCCACAAAAGATTTTTATTTTTTTCAGAATATGCTTTTCTTTTTCTTTTTTTCTTAATAGCAATGTCATCCGTTCATGTACTTTTTTTCTTAATAGATGCTTTTAAAATAAATTTATCACAGTGAGGTTACATACTTCTGACTCTGTGTATGCAAAACAATTAAGAAATCCCCCAACAGCATTGCTTAAAGTGTCAACATTTTCAGAGTAACAGCAAAACTCTACATGTAATGCAATTAAAAAGCTCACCTACACACACACACACAGAGGAGCACAGAGGCATGATGGCAGGAGGAGGAACCTCAATAGCCCAGTCAGAGAAAGACAGCCCCAGCCTGGCCCCTCCCTGGGGAGCCTCAGCCCCCCAGGCTGGGGGTGACTGACCCCCTCCATGGCGAGTCAATGGGAGAGGCTCCCCACAGCACCATACAGACTGAGGGGCTACTGCCAGGGGCATGGGACACATTATGGGACGGCGGGCAAGGGCACTTCAGGACTGCATGGGACTTGACCATGGGATGTACTGAGGAGGAAGCAAAAGTGGGGAAAGGGACAGATCAAGGTGGTCTGGAGAGGAACAAGCATGGGAAAGCAGAGGGGTAAGGGGCTAAAAGGAGCTGGTTGGTTCCCTTGTCAGGCTGTGCCCTGCGCTGGATCCGCACTGGATCCCCACTCTCTGTCCCGTCTGCTTACTGAACTGCACTAGTAACTCCTCCTGGGCGAGGGGCTCTCTGTCCTGTGCGCCTGTGGCAGCAGCAGGGGTCAGGCAGCTGGTAATTGCGTCCGTGCTGCCAGCAGCTGGAGCAAGTCCATATGCAGTCACTAACGAGCATCAAGCCAGACTAGCCGGTGAGTAGGCTGAGTGGGCTGGGAGCTGTGTGCTGGGAGTGAGGCACCTGGAGGAGATGGCTCCCAGAGGGACCAGGGGACCAGGCGATGGGGCTGGAGGTCAACCAAGAGGCCCATTTGCATATGTGTGTGTGCATATGTGTGTGTGTGCGCACATGTGTGCACACGCGCACTCACAGAAATGAGGAAACCGGGGACCAGCTACTGGATACGTAGCCACTGGGGAGCCTGAGTTCAGCTCCTGGAGGGACTGACAACATATGTATGTCCCACTAACGGGCCTGAATCCTGATCAGCCAGAGCGGGGAATAGGATGCAGACAGTGGTGCTGTTTGTGTTTGCCTGAGTGCCAAGTGCTTCTGTCTGTGCTGATCTGTGTGGCCGTGATCGTGCAGATGTGTTCATCAGTGCTGTACACGCGTGTGTGCGTGTGCAGGAGGCACAGTCATGCTGCACACACAGAGTGGACCTGACAACGTGGAGCTGCCGCAGCCTCACCTCTATTAGGCATGTATGAAAATATAAAATCCAAGATTACGTGCAAAACTGTATGCATTGTTACACTATATGTAAACACTTACAAAAAAAATGCTACTTCCTCCCATAAAGTTTGAAGGAAAAGTCAACAGAGAAGCTACTACATTGTTTTAAGACTAAAAATCAATACTGGAGAAGAATAGAAACCATTAGTGCAATCACCATTCATGTTGTTGGCAATTTTAGTATCCATGACTAACTGACTAAGTATGAACTATTTACTCTTTTTTTTTTTTTTTTTGGTTGGTACTACAGAAGAAAGAAGAAAAAAGAATCTGCTGAATCAGATCTTTGGCGGATGCTTTCGTCTGAGCTGTAGAGGAGTTTTCAGTAATTAATAGCCAGCTGCACATCCTGATATAATGCCAGATGGGTCCTGCGTCATTAAGCATTACTGAAACAAGTTACTATTTATCAGGTAATGGTCCAGGAAAATAAATCCTTGGAAAATCAAAACAGTTTTCTTAAGAGACAAAGGTGTATTTAAGGAGTAACTTGATGGTCATTATTTAATTCCTTTAAAAAAAGTAAGTGCATAAAATGCTACTTTCTTGTGCAAATTATTCATATATGGGAGCAACAGAATCTATTACTAATCTACATTTACATTTCAAAGGAAGTTCTTTTGACAAAACTATCAGCACTGTTGATAGTTAACATTCCTTGATATTTCTTTTAAGATGTTATTTTTTAGCTATTTATACCTTTGACTAAAATTATCCATCCTGCCAGAAATTTTTCACTCTGGGTATATATCCCAGGGTAGTTCGTTATTGACACAGCAGTTTTCTAGAATGAGATTCTGAGCTCCCATTCACACCCTTCACAGATGATCTCCGTAAGTACCTCCCTCAATTTTGGGAGTACTTAGCTCCAAATTTTGAAGATAGATTAGTAGAAATGCAGAGTATTCCCAACTGCAAAAGAAGTTGATTTGAACAGTATTTGGATTACATTTTGTACTACTAAAGTACTGGAAATGCTGGATAATTAGTCTCTGGATACTTCAAATTACTTACTCCACATTAGCAGACACTTCTTCATACCTCAAATCCCCATCTGTAGAATGGATCTAATGATAATTTGTCAGTGCTGTTACAGCATGTCCTTTAAGCTTTGTAAAGCACACGGATTCTACAATGGGAAGAGCTAAGGAAATCTCATTAAGAAATAGGCCATTTCGAATCCAGTGAAGGTTTGAAATTACTTATTTTGAGAAAGAAGTGCAGGGCTGTCTACTGAGCAAGAATACTGGGCAACTGCCAAGGCAGTGAAGGAATAAGGTGTTCTGTGGAAGCTGTAATATGCCTTCATGCATTTGGAACAAGTAACTCACACGCATAGGAATGCCAACTTTAAAGTCACCATACAGTGCAAGTCACCAGAACCGTAACATTTCCTAACTTTTGGATCCTTCAAACCTTGTTTTTAACACGATTACGTTTGTTTTCACATATGCTCATAAACAACAGTTTCGCTTTTTGCTACAAAAGTCAATTTTATACAGTGCTAAATTTATTCAAACAGCTGCATGTGAAATTATGCCTTAGTACATTCTGTAATCTTTAATGGGAGGAAACGGAGATTCTATTAGAAAGCCTCTTTTCAGCTACTCAATTTGTATGTGCATAACAAGCTCACAGGAATGTAACTGGTTATTTCCATATCCCCCATCATCATACTTTTTGAACACCTGAGATTTAAAAAGCAAGAAGTTGGTCTGGTACAGCCAGGAAAGCATTTAAACACTTTTAAAGAGATATGTAAATATTTTAATTCTGAGTCAGATCAATGACATTATGTCCTGCTATATGGGGGAACACAAAGTAAAGATGGACAATTGCTTGTCCTGACATTGCCTTCAAAAGTGGCTGCAAAAGGTTTTTGGCTTTATATTTCTATTCCCACCCACACCTGAGTCTGAAGGGAAATAAGCCCAACCATAAATGTTTTCCCTACAGTGTAAATGACAAGACAGAAAAAAATTGACTGGGAAAATAAAATTTCTACTACAAGAATATTTAAAATGGTAACAGAAAAAAAATCAAAACCACTAATATTCATGTTTGCTATCAGGTACTATAATTCTATCCACATCTGAACACAGATAAAAAAACAATAAAACATGAAGAACTGTATGACATCCAGAAATTTTTAATAATTGTTTTTCTCAGACTTTCTCAATGATCTTATCCCAAAGAAGGTACATCAAGGTTACAGGCTGACAGACAACTACTATCAGCTTCAAAGCCTATTTCCTTTTTACATATGACATAATCACTTTGTTAAAAAAGATCATAAGCAAGCTCTTCTTCAGTGGGAAACCGATAATATCTAACAGCAGTACCCTGTATTCCCTCACTAGTTTCACAAATCTAAATTTCTGTGAGTAACCAGTTGAGATAAAAATATGATTTGACATAATGTAACCTGGTAAGACATAATATAACCTCCATTTTCCAAGTGAAAATGGAGGTTGTTCTCCATACATCAGACTGTTGTTACTTGGGGGATTCCCTGCCAAAGGATGTTGTAGATGAAAAAGTTTACATTGCTTCCAGAGGAGACTGGATAAAAACTTGGGAAATATTTGAGCTGAAAATAATTGGAGGCTGGGAGAGCACTTGTGGGAAGCATCATATTGCGCCTTCTCCTGTGGACATCTGCTTACAGCCAGAATAACAGTCTAGAGATAGCCTTGGTTTCAACCACTACATCCACTCCCATAGGACTCTTATACTTACAAAATATAGCTTGAGCATGCATGATAAGCTTGAACTAAAACAATTTTATCTGGAAAAGATGACAGCATGATCTAAAGAATTGGAAAGAGTTAATTTCCAGATCCCACCACCATTTTGCCATTGGTGTGCACTTCTGTCTGAATTTCCACCCCACTCCTGCCCCTGCATTTAGATTAAAATCTTTGAGGCAGGGTTTACTCCTTACTATGAATTTTAGCAATGCCTACCTGCCTACCATGAAAACAAAAATCTTAATCTTGATTTAATCTTTACACTCAACTGTAATAGTAAAGAACAGGTAAGGCTTTTCTTAAAAACAAACACTACTTCCATTTACCCCTCTGTAAATTGGTAAACAGAAAGGAATGTTACTAAATACCTTACCAAAACGCACTCTGATATTCTCACAGGAAACACAATATTAAATCCATCATTTACTATTAAAATCAAATATCCTGGAAAATACAGAAATAAAAGGAATAAATAAGGAAATAAGGAATAAATAAGGAAATAAAAACAACAAAAAACCTTCAGCTTTTTCATGTAAGAAGTATTTTGAATAATAAGCTACTCATATACTCATGTAAATATAAAAATGTATTTAAAACAGGATGGTTCCTGATTTCACCCTAGAATAGTGTCCATCATACAACTGGGTCATTATTAAACAAAATGATAGTAAGAACCTTAGAACTGCAGATCCAAATTCCAGATTTCTTAAGACAAGAGGAAACCATTTTCCAGCTTCTGTGAAATGGATGCTGCATGTTACACGAATATTTTCCCCCCCCCGAAAGCGACTTTTAATCCCTATAAACAGAGGAAAGTATACACACTATCAAGACTGCGGGGGGCGGGGGGAGTGACATTTCTGTAGTTTAAATAAGAACTAAAATATACTTTTTGTATTTAGATTGGAAGCTGTCTTGTATCACCGTAGATCCATCACTGACAGACAGTCACAGAAAATCACTGTGTCCTGAGGGGAGATCTGGGGGATATTCAAACTTCAGATTTATCTATCATCTGCCCACATGAAGTGTCGCAGAAGACACTTCGGTGGCCTACAACCTTTTGCGGTCCTTCCCAAATCTAGATCTAATGTGACTTGTGCAACAGAATCAAAACCAAGGAGAACTGGTGTCAAACATGTCAAGCAGGATGCCAAGAAGAAAGCAGAACTGAACAAAGCTGTGTCTTTCAGTATTTGAAAATTCTCTATTTATTCATTAACCTCTGACACATACTCCTTCCTGCAAGCCACCCTATGAGGCTCAGTGCTTCAATATTGCATGCAGTGGTCATATTCTCTGCTATAAAAAAGCACCAAAATTAAGATACTAGCCTGACATTACAGACATTTCACTATTTCCTCCAAAGGTTTTATATGAGAGAAGCAGCTTTGTTTAGTTTTACCTGTTACAACACCACAAGGGTTTGTTTTGGGTTGTTGGGTTTTTTTCAAAATGATACTTGTAAATATGTTGTTTCCTTATTTACATTATTTTGTTTGAAAATGTTGGCAGATTTTCTCTTTTTTAGTATTTTTTTTTCCAATGATGAAATAAAGATACAGCTAATTGTAAAATAAACTTAAAAATGGACACAGCTGTAGTGTTCTGATGACTGACAAACAAACAGGACGCTTAATGGGCATGGAAGACTGAAAAGTTCTTTTCAAGTATTGCATCACATTGGTTTTTTTAACCTTCCAACAATCGCACTTTGTATAGATCTTATGTTCCAAGTTAGTGGTACAATAAACAAGCAGTGAGAGAAAACCATGGTAGATGGAACTGTGCCCTTTAGCATGTTGGGAATATATTGCTACCTTTGAGACTTACAGGCTATCTCATTCCCCCTCAAATTTTACATTAATGTATTTCTATTTCTAATAACCTTAGCTTGTATCTGTTGAAGAAAACCATGATGCATGAAGCTACTTCCCAGTGGAAAGAACCAGCTTGAAGAAACATGAGTCTCATCTCTTAATAGTAGTTATCAAAATTTGTTTGAGCAAAGATGCTGTTTCCATTACATACCTATACAAAGTGATAGGTATGAAGCCCTTGCAATGACAGACAAGGCATAGCACTTTTTTTCTCTAGAATTTTTTCCGATTTTCTGAAAATTGCAAGAAACCCATGTCTGACCAAAGCTGACAAATACAATTTATGAAAAAAAATTAGACATAATTATTTTCTTAATGTTATTCAAGAATAAATCATAAAGCAAATCACAATAAAAATCGAAACTGCCTTACTCCTCCTTTCCTAGTTTTAGCAATATCATGTATTACCTGTTCTGGTTGAGCTGAATGCAGGAGCCTTCCTGCCATCTACTTCTTGAGAAAAGGATCTACACCATTTTCTCAGGAAAAAAAAACCAGCCAGATCTTCCTACCTACACTTCCAGAACAATTCCAGCTTCCTATGAGCTCTGTAGAAGAGTGAGGTATTCCAATCCAGGTCTATCTGCATGCAATTTTTCTTCTAACTGTTACTTGTTTCTAAGAGAAAGTAATAGATGCTGCATCAAAATTAGGCAAAAGGTCTTGGTCTCGCAAAAAAATGCTAGCTATATGCACAGTTAACCAATTATAATGATCAGCATCAAGTTGATCACCTGTAGATTTACATACGATTACTCCCTCAATCTATATTCTGATCCCCGATTCACTTTTGTTTATTACCTGAAATGCATCCTAATTGAAAAGAGAATCCTGAAGGATTCTGAGGACTCTTATCTACTGCCTCCCCCATCTTAAAAAATCTGAATTTAAAAAGAAGTCCAGGTCAAATACAAAATGACAACTTATTAAGTAATCTTCTTAGATGAGATTTAGTGAAAATTCAAATATTTGGATTGGCATAAAATTCTCAGATTTGTAAAACAAATCTTCTCAAAGCATTTAACCCACAGAGTGACACTATATAGCTTTGTCAAGAATAATTAATGTATGAAAACAGAGGCCAGTGTCTAACTTGTATATATTTTTTAAAATATTTAATTTTCATGACTCCTGCACAGGGCAGGCTCAACAAAAAGCACCTCTTAGAATACAATTATTAAGATTTAATCTATAAGATTAATAATTGGCTCTGAAAAGAATACAAGAAAACAATATACCTTAAGAACCCCGTTCAAACACTGATTCACAGGGGAACAATTCAATAGTTTCTGAATGGTATCAGAGACTTTGTTACTGAGATCAGCCCTACACTTTTAATGGGTATTATTAACAAAACATAATTTTAGGATATTTGATATCTTGTAAAAACATACTTTCAAAATTATTCAGAATGTTATTAAACAGACAAGGGTTTGATCTCCAACAATAAACATCTTTTTACAGAGGACGTTATCACCAGTAATAAGCACACGGTAGCTCTGATGAGTGTGAGCCTCAGGTCTTCCACCACACACAGCTGACTGAGTTGAATGCTGGGCTGTGGGGTGTTTGGGATTTTTTCCTTGCCGCAGCATAGCAGCTAAAGACTTTAGAGAATCCCTGAGAACACAGCAGCTCAGTGTCAATATGCTATTCCTCCTATACAGGAGGTGGGTCACTTACAGGCAGAAACGCTAACAGTACTCAGTGTACTGTTTAACACAATAAAATCAGCTGTTCATCACAGCATCTTTTGTTTCTTATTCCAAAAAGGCAAAATATTTATCCTCAGGAATTTGTTTTGACATTGAAAAGCCTGCTAATAATCAGCTTACTAATTTCCAGGGATAGCTAAAATATAATAATTCTGGAATATTACATTAAATAAAAAGCTATCCAGACACAATTTTCAAATTTGTAACCTGGTGTTGGGCACATACACATCAATAAATGGCTTGACTTTGACAGATATTTAGCAAGCTCAGCTCTCTTTGACTTCTGTCCATATTTTCTAAAACTAGAAATTGATTATTCCACTGGTTCAAAAAATCAATTTTTTGTTCCAGCGAGTGATGATTTACTGTAGTTTATTAAAAAAAATAAATCCCTGAATTTTTGATTAAGCAAGGGTAGGGTTGCATTTTGTGGAGTAGGGGAAGGTGGGGGATCTGGATTATTTTAAATTCCCACTTTTTAACTAAGATTTTTCATTCAAACATGTTGATTTCATTAGATCAGGTTTCAGTTAAGAAAGAAACAGCAGTGAAAGGAAAAAATGAAAGAACCCCACCCCAGATATCTGGGGAAGAAGAAGCTAATAATTCCAAAACAACAAGTTTTCTTAAATGGATATTAAAGAACATAAAATATAGACTGTAGGCAAATACAGGAAAACCAGAGTCATTCTTTCTAATGTTCCCCAATCTGTCTCAGTGTGTTGCTTTGTGCTCAGCAGTGCCAGTGTTTGGGAAGGCATGACCATGTGTATCGAAGGCTGAGGATAAGGAATGACTGGCCGTTTCAGTGGCAACATGTACTTCTATCACCTTAAACAGAAAGAATTAAATGCTGAAGACCTGAACATTGACTTGAACCCTGTCAGCAATTGTTAGAGAAAGAGAAGGGGGAAGGCAAAGTGAAACACTTACACTACAAGATGTTTAATAATTTTATAATTATAATACAATTATATATATATTTTAGAGAACTTCTGGAGCATCATCACCCCATCTAATTCCTTTCATAACCTAATGAAGCTTTGCCCAAAATTACCTTGAGTTTTTGGGTTTCCACTGTATCCACTATCTTTCAACCCCTTCAAATTAGCATTCTATTTAATATTCAGTCAAAACAGATTCATGTCTACTAGAAAGCAAAAGACCATTTGCAATGGAAGATTTTAATTATCCTTAGATTCCTTGTAGCAATGTACCCTTTTATCTTGTTTGCAGATCCATAAAATTATTCTGTAGTTAATATGATCAACGTTGTTAAATTATTTTGGCTGGATTTTTTGTTTGTTTCTGCCTGACTGTGATGAGAAGACAGACCCTTGTTTATCAAAAAGTTAGTTCAGAAAATCTGCACATGATTCTCTTTTTAGTAAGAAGTGAATGTCAAGGTCAAGGTGCTAATTCATGACACAGTAGAAATGAAGTCTAATAACACTGAAACAGGTGTCTGATGTGTTGCAAAGTTACAGACATCATTAGGACTAAAGAAAGAGGAAAAGAGCAGTCACATGGGTCCTTAAGAGTGATACCAGTAACCTTAGTGAGAATAATAGCTGCTGATGTCTCAGATGAAATTAGCTACAGCAGAGCTGGATTATGAGGCACTGAAATAGTACTAGGAGAACTCAGAACTGACCTATTAATCACATACAGAGCTAAAAAGCCCTACTGGCTACTAAAGGCCTGCTTCTTCTCACTGATGAGAATGTAATTCAATAGAAACTTTCTGATATTTACAGTCACAGTCTAAAGCAGAAGTAGGGTATGTGAGAGAAGAATCACGAAATAAGTATTCTGAAACTTCTGCTACAGAAATTACATCTTGATTGAGGAAAAAATAAGAAAAGAAGTTAATAGGTTTGCTAGCTTATCATTTCTGGAAAACATTTTCTCAAGAATCCACTACTCTTAAAAAATTAAAGATAGAAAACTCTTTATTAGGTTCCTGCAACAGTTATCATGTTTTCAATATTGTATGTATTAGTATCGGTGTTCTATAATGCTTACAGCAAGATGTGCAGCAAGAACAATATAGAAAAACTGTAGCAAAGGTACCAATTCTGTCTTATGAAGGAAAGATATATCATAGGAAATACAGACAACTGACAACATTACCATAAAAGTATTGAAAATAACTGTGAAAAGTGAAATAAAATGCAAGTAAGCAACAAATGTGCCAAATGTTACTGAAGAAATAAAAAGGTGAAAGCATTCTTAAATATGACATGAATTACATGCTTGGAAAGTTATCTAGAAGTTGTTGAACAAACATCTTTTCAAACATCAATCTATCCTTTGTCTGTAGCGAGGAAAAGCAAAAACATTGTAAGGTATTGCCAAATACACAAGCTAAATCAAAATAGAAACTATTTACATAATTGAATGAGAGAGAAAAAAACTAGTATGCCTGTCACTGTATTTCACATATTACACTACTCTCCTGACAGAATATGCACAAAGGAACTAAAGTGATATAAAATTTCACCCAAATAAGCCATGAATAATGTAAGAGAAAATTAGGCTGTCGGTGAAAGATATCCAAGCTGGTAGTATCTGTTCAGCATGTTAGCAAAAAAGCTACTGTACTTCTTTCAGTTACTTAGTTTATTAGAAAACATCAGAAATCAGAAGTTTCAGAAAAAGATGTACTTTGTCTGGTCATACAATACCATACAGAAAATCTTCAGCAGAAATAATAGAACTATTAGAACTGTGATGCATAGATATTAATCACATTGTATAGTTTATATTATATTTAATAGATCATTATATTGAGACTATGGAGATATTTCATAACAGATCAGGTTGAAAATACTTGAATTACACAGCATAGTGAAATTGAAAACTCTCATCAAACTTATATGCAATTGTAGAAAGCAGTTGTGCTGATTGTGTGTGCTAGTTTTTTGATCCAAATGAGATATGAGTCCTGTGTATTAAAAGATTATGATATAATCTAACAAGGAAAAGGGAAAATAAGTTTGCAAATAACGCTGCTGAAGTAACTAGATTTTTGATTCAGCAATCTAATTTAAAAAAGTTAAAAATCAATTTGGATTATTCATAAATTATTTTTAATCTGTTTTTCTCACTGACATGAAAAACCAATTGAGATAAGCTGCTGCTGCTTGGGGCATCACAATTTATTAAACAGCTCTGCCATGAGACAATAGGATCTATATTTAATTGCTTCTGCTGTTTGCAGATTGCCCTATTCACCTCGATATAGAACAACTACTATGGGAGCATTCTATATAAAATATAACAGCTCAGAGAAAAAGATAGAAATAGAGACACACAAGATTACTATATGGCCTAGCATTTAGGGCATTCTACAGGACTATGGAATGGGAGAAAACTTAAATGTAAGTGTCTGCATCCTTGGTGATATGTCTGGTAGATGAGGATGCCACCAAAACCATAAACTCTCTTTTGAGCTTGGCGGACTGCTCCAGCACAGAACTACTTCCTCCTATGGATGACCTTTTTACACACTGAAAGTATTCATGCAATTTAAGCCAAAATTGCCACTGGTATTAACTGAAGCCACTTTTTCAAAGAAGGCATTATTTACTAAAATGAGCTTAGATAACTTGGTACAAAAGTTTTCCACTGGTATCAATCCCATTTTCAAAGGTTTAAATGACTTTTTGAATCATCTTCTTTAATCTATTATTAGATGAGTAATCTATTTTGTTGACGGTTCCATCAACCTCTCTTTCCTTGTTTTAGTAACTTTAAGAAAAGTAGCTCATCACTAGCAATTTATTTTCAGAGAAAGAATTCATACAGTATTTTACAAGGACAACATTAAGAGTGAAAATAGAAAGAGAACCCAAATGGGTATCAAAGATAATTTAAAATATACTTAAACATTACATTTAAACATTTTACGTATTTCTTATATTACAGATACAATACAGGAACTATTGGAAATATACCAGTTGCATTGCTAAAGCAATTCTACCAGATCCCTATTACTCCCAAACTTCAGTCCTCAGAAATGAGAAGCAGTACTACTTAGTCATTACAGACAAATATAGCGCACCCCACAGAATATAATTTGGAACTATCTTTCAGAAATACATCCAAAGATGATTTAAACTCCTAGAGTGACAAAAAAAAAAGGTAGTTAAATTAATTCGTTCACCAGAAAGAAACTTGAAAGTAGAAGGGACATTCTAGGTGACACAGTCTAGCTGCCCTGCTGTCACAGGCTCCACATCATACAACCCTTTTCACAGCTATTTTTAACACGCAACAGCCAATTACCTTCATGCTTTTCTCCAATATGCTATTGGAAGGCTGTTCCAGAGCCTTCCTTGTGTGATAGAGTTTAGGAGTACTCTAATTCCAGCCTGAAGGTCCAAGTGGCCAATTAAACCCCATTGATTTGTTCTATTTTGCCAACACAGCTCTTACAGAGAAGTATTAGAAAATCCAGTAGAACTGTAGCTAAATCTGCCTAGCAGATATGGGTTTAACTTGCCCTTAAAAATCTGCAATGATAAAGGACCCACAAGCATGACATTTCTCTTAACATCCGAAGCATATCCTTATTAAGAATAACTTTTTGAAAATTTAGGGTTTTTTAACAAGAGTCCTCTCAGACTCTGCAGCCAACTATCTCCCATCACTGCATGTACGTACCTAGAATACAAAAACTCTCTGACATTTGCCATTTAATTTCACAGTGCATGAAGAATTCTGATGTTCAGTAGTTGAAAACCTTTGTGCAGTGACAAAATATATTGCCAAACACATTGTATTCCCTACACAATTTGTTTCATTTATTTCCCTGTACTGACTTCTAATGTAAACAAAAAAAAATCAACAAAATGAGGTATTTTTGTCCTGAAAATGAAACTGCATCGATTCATAGAAGTCTCACATAGAAAACCTTGATTCTAGCTTCCTAGAAGTCACGGCAGTCACGTGAAGTCCCTGGTGACTGGAAAAAACGGAAACACTGCACCCATTTTTAAAAAGGGCAGAAAGGAGGACCCTGGGAACTACCAACCTGTCAGCTTCACCACTGTGCCTGGGAAGACCATGGAACAAATCCTCCTAGAAGCTATGCTAAGGCACATGGAGGACAGGGAGGTGATTCGAGACAGCCAGCATGGCTTCACCAAGGGCAAGCCTTGCCTGATCAACCCAGTCACCTTCTGTGATGGAGTCACTACATCAGTGGACAAGGGAACAGCTACAAATGTCATCTATCTGGACTTCTGTAAGGCCTTTGACATGGTCACCCTCAACATCCTTCTCTATAAATTGGAAAGATAATGGATTTGATGGATGGACTGTTTGGTGGATGAGGAATTGGTTGGATGATCGCATCCAGAGGGTAGTGGTCAACAGCTCAATGTCCGGATGGAGATCAGTGATGAGTGGTGTTCCTCAGGGGTCCATACTGGGACCAGTACTGTTTAATATCTTCATCAATGACATAGACAGTGGGATCGAGTGCACCCTCAGCAAGTTTGCAGATGATGCTAACCTGAGCGGTACAGCTGACATGCCTGAGGGATGGGATGCCATCCAGAGGGACCTGCACAAGCTCGAGAAGTGGGCCCGTGTGACCCTCATGAGGTTCAACAAGGCCAAGTGCAAGGTCCTGCACATGGGTCAGGGCAACCCCCAGTACCAATACAGGCTGGGGGATGAAGGGATTAAGAGCAGCCCTGTGAAGAAGGTCTTGGGGGCACTGGTGGATGAAAAGCTGGACATGACCTGCCAATGTGTCCTCGCAGCCCAGAAAGCCAACCGTGTCCTGGGCTGCATCGAAAGAAGCGTGGCCAGCAGTCGAGGGAGGTGATTCTGCTCCTCTACTCCACTTTGGTAAGACCCCACCTGGAGTACTGCGTCCAGCTCTGGAGTCCTCTGTACAGGAAAGACATGGACCTGTTGGAGTGGGTCCAGAGGAGGGCCACAAAAATGATCAGAGGGCTGGAGTACCTCTCCTATGAAAATAGGCTGAGAGAGTTGGGGTTGTTCAGCATGGAGAAGAGAAGGCTCAGGGGAGACCTTATTGTGGCCTTTCAATACTTAAAGGGGGCTTATAAGAAAGATGGGGACAGACTTGTCAGTAGGGCCTGTTACAAAAGAACAAGGAGTAATGGTTTTAAGCTGAAAGAGGGTAGATTCAGATTAGATAGAAGGAAGAAATATTTTGTGATGAGGGTGGTGAAACACTGGAACAGGTTGCCCAGAGAGGCGGTAGATGCCCCATCCCTGGAAACATTCAGGGTCAGGTTGGACGGGGCTCTGAGCAACCTGATCTAGTTAAAGATGTCCTTTTAAAGGTCCCTTCCAACCCAAAGCATTCTATGATTCTCTGTGCTTTTCATGTAGGATCCCACAAGAGACTCAGAACACTAGACAAACCCTCTTCCTTATTTTTCTAGACATGCAAGCACATTTGTTCTTTCTTCACAGCATCCCCTAATAAACATTAATGATAGTGCAAAAGTTACGTGGCTAAGAGTACAGCACACCACAGTCTCTTCTGATATCAGAAATATGATACCTCTTGAAGCCTGTTACTATGACAAATCTCATTCCAACTGTATTGATGTCCTCAACTTCTGTTCCTGAAAGCTAAAACTGATAAATCTTAAATACTTAGCATTTTTAGAGCACTTCAAGCACTGGTGAACAGCTAGGAAAGAAAAGTAGGTTTCTCAGAAATTTGTATATGCTTATCTCATTCTGTGTTTTCTGTAACTGACAGTTAAAATGCTGAGTACATTTTCAGTAAAGAAAATATTATATCATGGTTGTTCTGATGAGGTTTTAAAGGTTTTCTGGTGCTTTCTAAATCCTTGCTGTTACCTATGCTATTGATAACGGAAAAGAATAACACAAGTGGACTAGCCTGTCACTTTGTAACTGAATTCTTCTTCAAGAGTTCAGAGGGAGCTTAAGGCTTAAGATCTAAATGAGGGGCTTTTGGAAATATTCGGAATATGATGTTAACAGATTAAAATCTCTGGCTAAGAGAGGGGTTCATCATTACTGCAAACCCCATTCTCTCTGTGTTTCTGTCCTGAACCCGCCTGCATGGATGATGCTTTGACTCTACTGTTCCTACACCCATGTGCATGTAACAGACTTCACCAGCTTCATTTTCACAGTACACCTGAACTGCCGTAGGAAGTTGTTGCATGAACGCAAAGCTTAGCCACCTCCCTCTCCAGTGACCCACCTGCACACGATCAGTTTGAGGGTACAGGAGTCAAGAAGCGCTGAGCTGATAGCAAGGTCTTGAAAGGGCTTTGCCTGTCCAGCCACCACCAGCAGCTGCATTGCTAGGATGCAGAAGTCCTTCCTTCAGGGAGAGCACAAACTGAAGGCACTTTCTAACCACTTAAGTTTTAAAACTTCTATCCTCCAAAATTTGATTGAAATCAGACAATAGGTTCAAAAGCTATAAGAGGGGGAAACAGATACGTATGATCATGTAGGCCTCTTTTGTTTAAGAAACCAGGGAAAAAAAAACCACAACTCATATATAAATAGTTATATATTCAAATGAGGGTCCCAAAGCACTTCTTCCTGCCCAGCATTCTGCATCTGTTCCCTTGATTAACACCCAGTAAAAATTTCAGAAAAGCAGTGAACTTAAACTCATAGTCACAAGTATGCTTATGTATTTTATATTTTTCAAGTGTCAAAACCTTTATTAAAAGTACTGCATAAGGAGATGAGCAGTCCTTTTTTTGGGCACAGTGGGAGACAGCAGAAATGAAACATTTCATGTATTCTGTTTCAGGAAGTAGATTCATTTTGCCTTCCAGAATTTTTTTTTAATATATTATATAATGAATGAAACAATGGCCTGAGTATCCAATCTTTTCGTAGGACTGCACGAATGGATGGTTCAGAAATATTAATCATGTAAAAAACTCTTTAAACTTTTATTCATACTCACTTTGCAGGGGATAAGCAATGCTCTAACTCATCATCTCTAAAATCCTTCTTCTACTTCATGGAACAAGCCACTGAGCCTCTAGCTGGTACAATCCCTACCTTATTATGACTTAATCTCCGATTCCTGCTTGGTTGCCATAAATAGCCATATATTAGCTCAGCTGCAGCTCAGCATGCATACCTTTTCGTGACTGTGGTATTCCTAGTTACTTCACCACAGTTACTTCACCACAAGCCACATCTACTTGCAAAATGCAATCCTATGGAAAGAAATATGACTAGGCTGTGAGAATTATACACCATATAGAGATTCCACTCTTGCTAAAGATACTGTATAGCATATAGCTCACCAACATATGCTGCAATAATTTGAGCATTTAAATGCATTAAAACTTGAAAATGTTTATTATATAATGTCCAACACAGCACCTTAACTGTTTTTTTTATCTAGCTATAACTTCCTAACAAATAAAGATGGTCGAATATCCCAAACTAATCCCCTCATTAATATCTGCCTAATGGAAAGGCAGATTACTTACTAATACTAATTTCAGTATTTGTGGGCTGGACATTTCAAATACTGTTGGATTAGAAAGGGAAAAAAACCTGAGCAGTCTTTAACTACTCTCCTTCTCTGGGCAATTCCTAGGATTATTATACTTTCATGGGACAGATCAGTCTGGTACAAATATTCCAAGAGGGAAAGACCACTTTCAATGGCAGTTATTCAAAGGGCCTTGAAATTCTCTGGGGGAACTGCACAGTTACTGCTGTACTTTTATTCTGGGGGAACTGCACAGTTACCACTGTATACCCTGAAGAGCATTCCAAGGACACTTCAGATCAAAATCCCAAACAGCAACAGGGAAAGAAAAGGTATTTGTTTATTGTTAACCTTCACCAAATCTCCATTTCAAGATCTCTGTGTTAAATTACAGTCAAGAAAACTACTCTCTCACAACGTTAGAGACAACCAGCAAGAAATGTGAAAAGGGCTGAAAGTACATAAAAAAATAAATGGATGTGGAGCTGGGTATCTCTTGGCCTGTACATGAAAATATGCTTTTCTGTATGACACTACCCTAGCATTAAAGGAATTTATCTCTCACTTTTTTCCCAGGTGTAAATTTCTGCATACCTCAATACTCTTAAGTACAGGATGGGGAAAAGGATTATTTTTATTTCACCATGTCTATTTGGTTTATGACCTGTTTGGAAACCAGCTATTCTATCATCACTTTTGTTGCCTATTACCACAGCTTCTTTGTTTTATTTGGAGACTGGTAGAAGGTAAGACACTACAAAGATGACATGATGGGATGCCAGATGAAAAAACATGTCATATAGTAGGACATATACAGGAACCAAGTATAGTGAAACAAAATGAAATAGTGTGGCTAATTAGGAATATCTGTAAAGGTTCAGACCCACTATTTACAATTTAAAATACTGAGGAAAGGCAAAACACAAGAGCTTAATAGCAATTATAGGCCATGTTTGTTAGGGCAGTTTTGTTATGAAATCTGTTGCATGAAATGATACTTTATAATGGGCAGGAAACATTGGAGTGACAGATTTCAAGAAGGTTGCTGGGGACTTTGGGATCCTCTGTGAGTTGATAAACATTGGATAAAATACCTCTATCTGAGTTTAAGAATTAAATAAAATATGTGAAGTTGGAAGTCTAAATTATTATCTAGATGCCTAAATATAAATAAGCTGATGAATGGATGCAATCAAATGCAAAGCTAAATACATTAAGTCCTCACACCAGTACTTTTTAGTAAATAATTCTGCTGTTGGAGGATGGCATGATATGTACATTTTTATTTCACAATACACTAAATCCAACCTATTAATATTGAATTTTTTTGTCCTTAATATGTAGATTTTAATTTAGTTGAGCATTGATTTCCATACATTGGATAATTGTTCCTCTGTCTGAAGTTCTAAGAGTAGGTAGAGATGACCTGCCTCATTCCTTTTTCAATTATTACACTTATCCAATTAAAGATGAACTAGGCAAAAAAGTAATACTGGAAGATGACGTTCTTAAATCCACAGACCATGAAAACAAAATTTCACAAATGGTCTAAGATGAATAAAAATCTTAGACTTGGATGTGTTAGGATGATTTTTAATTGGTCAATATTTGGTCAATATAATAATTAACAACTAAAGTCCAGATTCACCGAACCAAACTTTTGCCTTAAAATAGCAGCCAAAAACACAGTTAACCCACTATTTTTAATATCTGCCAAAAATAACATTATAATTAATCATTTGATAGCTATAATCTACTCACTTCTCTGAAGGCATTAGTTGCCTACAGAGAATAAAGTTGGATACAAAGGCAAATGAAACCCAACTTTTGAAACATTTCTTCCCTAGTATCCAGACACACATGTCACTGGGGTATATATATGAGCCTCTGTGGTTGACGCTTCTACTGTAACCAGAAAGGCTATTTTACCTTGAAGGTCTTGTCCAGTTCTCAATCTTACAAATGAGCTGTATTTTTTTCCAGTTCAAAGGAAGTTAAACTCTGAAAACTTTAAATTGCTTGTGAATAACAGAGGGTATATTGACATCACCAGAAAACAAATTGCTTTTAAAAACCTGATGGTTTAAGAACTCATTCTTTAAAATCTGTTCCAATAAATTTGTAAAGAAAAATAAATCCAGTAATAAAGTGGAATAGGGCACATGAAAGGAATGCAATATAAAATGTTATGACACAAGATGGAATACCTTTTTTCTTAAAATGTTCTAAAGATCATGTGATTGTTCAACTAGGCTTAGAACTGACCTAAGATTTCACCAAGTAACTGTTGTGTCAAGCCCAGCAACATGTGAAGGACATGCAAACTTTCTGTTAGAGTTGCATCCGTATGATAAACATAGGTAACTGATTTAATCCTCAGCTACTGACAGTGTTAAAAGTATGTCTGTATTTCAGATCAAGTATCAAAGACCATTTGTTAGTGCCTGAAATTAAAAATTTAATAAGCACTATGCAAAAATCATGAAATCAGGAGCTAGATTTCATTGCAGATGGAAAGAGTTAAAGTCATCTCTTTTCATCTGAGCAAGAATTATCTGTTTCCCTGAAGGGGACAAGCTGTCATCTGTCATAGTAAAGTAACCCAATTAAAATGAGACAATATGAAATAATACAATCTAAACCAATTGCTTCAGACAATTGAAAATATGAAGCCATGCTACTTTAGAAAAAAAATTAAACCTTTGACGCTTTTGTAAAATTACTGAATAAAGTCATTCTGTAAAATTAAAAGTTGTGATACAAGAAGACTAGAGATCCTCCTTTTGAGAGATTAACTAAGCTAACTAAAACTAAAAGAAACAGTTCCCTTCAGATAACTGAATGTGAGACTCAAGTATACTCAGTTTCACTATAGCTTTCCAGTGGCTGAATATCTTTAAGATTCAGGCAATTATTTTAATTGGTTCTCAACAGAAAAAGGGTTACTGCCTAAATAAGGCAAAATACTTATTTTCCTACCATTTTTCCATACTTATGTTTAAAAACAGTAATAAATTCTGAAGGTAATCTAGGAATATCAATTTAGCCAGTTTTAAAGGTAGGGTAATAAACACCCCTTCCTTCTGTAATATTTTTATATGCTTTATAATATAAGTGGATCAGACACTTAAAAACAGTTATGACTTTCCTAAGCAAAACTGTTCATTCCTTTTTTAGATGCTGTGCTTGGTTCTATCCACTCCTTTGAAACTTTTTATTTTGTACGTTCCATTTTGCTAATTCCATGGAGTGAGTCACACAGGGAAAATTACTGTGTTTCTTAACAGCTACTGACCAGCAGCTTTTACTGGAAATATTCTTGTATTTTTAAATGGTTGAAATAAAAATTATCTTAAATAATTCTGCTAGAGTTGATCCAGTCATAAAAAAATATCAAGCATCATGTATTCAGTTAAGGTTTCAGCAGACAATACTGAATATTAGCATAAAAATTGCCATTTAGCATAGTGTATAAGTAAAACCTAGCTATTTCTATTTTAATAAGATGAAACTATAATAAGCTGTAAATAATATTTGTTGACCAACCTTCTTCAGTTTTGTAATTGTCAGCTTTCAACATTTTTAGTGGTTCTTCTCTCCTCTCCTCTCCCTCTACTCTTCTTTTTCCCCTGCCCCCAGAAACTATGTTGAAAATATCAAAACAGTAAATCTTCACGTACAGACCTGGACAATTCCTTGGTTGTCTCCGAATGCCAAATACATGGATTTCAAGTAAACCTGCTAATTTACTAGAATATTTAACACTATCATTTCCGTTCCCAGTAGGAGACAAACTCCCTTTCTCAAGTGAACCCATCTATGAATGAAAGACTATCCTCACTTAACTCAGGCCAGAATGTTTAGAAACAACAGAAGTACCCACAAATATACTTACAAAATACTTTATGTATTAAACAGCATAAATAATAAGTAATATTTAATTAACATGTTTAATGTAATAATAATTTAAATTTTTTTCTTCATTATTAAACTATTGTCTAAGAGGCAGAGGTGTAGGGTAATTTTTGCTGAGTCAAAGTATAGGTACAGATCAACTCCTCCCAAAGAAGAAAAGGTGGCTCTTTGTAAGCAGCTAAGAGTGAAGAGACTGTAGAGGAAATGCATGAACACTCAACAGGTGTTTTATGAGTAAAAGCAGCTCCAATTTAGTTTCTCCTATTGTGACTTGAGTTTCCAAGAAGATACAAATCAGGATTATATCCAGAGACAGCAAGACTTTCTGCAAGTTTATAGGATCCTTCAAGAAATAACTTGACTCTAACTTAGCCTGAAAATGACTGGTTAAAAGATGTATTCTACTTTTAATGAGAAGTAGCGATTCAAAGTGATTTCAGTCCAAATTAAAAAAAACAGGTAGTGCATCCAAAGGACAGAGGTATGAAATAACAACTTCATTTACAGATCACATGCTGAGGACAGAACAGCAAAAGGCAGGCCTTGGCAAGAGTCTGCATGTCAAAGATACAGAAATTTAGTTTGAATCAGTTGCAGTAATATAAAGATGAGTATATTAGTGATCTGAAAACACAGGTTAAATGATCTCATTATTCTGGAACAATAGATTAAAGTCCCAACAGGACACTCACCTGTCTAGGACACCCACCTGTCTAGGACACCCAAAGTAAGCAACGACAGTTTACATTAGCTCATATGGTTAAATTATCTTGCCTGCGCAGAAATTTTGCATGCAAAAGTATCGTAACTGTTGTGTGGAAGACTATAGACCACATCAGTGGTGAGAGATGTAATTTACATATGCAGATACATATCTAACCTACCCATCAGGGGTGTTGCCAGGCTTAGCTGACTAGTGTATCTGGAGAACTTTCGGCTTTTCACATGGAAACATTACAGAAAGTCAAAGTACTGCTAATATGAATTATAAACAAATAAACCCTTGCCCTGTTTGCAAACAGTAGAAATATTTTCATCTCTTCCCTGATACTCACATGCTGAAGGCTGGTTAGGTGCCACCAGGCAGATAAGGTTTTAGAAATATAAAGGAAAAGGCAATAGATACCTTAAAATGAAACTCTTTGTTTCATTCAGTATCTTACCATCTCTTCCTACACTCACCCTAACCTGAGCAATAAACTTCAACAATGCCTGAAGGAAAGTAACACCTGTCACCGAGCATAAGAAAACAGGGAAAAAGGTGACCTTTCATACTTAGCAGTACTGTGAAAATCTACTGGTCATAGAGGATTAAACAAAATTCTTTGGTATTAAAAACATTTCTTCTTAGTTTAAGAAATTACGATTTTTTCCCCCAAATTCAGGTTCAAATCCAGATTTCAAAAGGAAGAACTGAGATATTCCTCTACAGTTTTTATGTTAACATCTTAAGTATAAAGTATGCAAAAACTAGTCAAACACTGTGCTGAGAAGCAGTTCAGAAAGAAGCTTTTTTTATTTTCCCACTATAAAATACACAAAATTTTCTAGAACAAGCAAATGAGTAAATATCTGCATGAAACATTTAATCCTGTTTTGGGTTAGAAGAGTTTTGCTATGTGACGAGCATAGCACTGGTCAGACTCAGTTCCCCATGATACCTTAGTGAGCTGAGGTGACTCATCATGTCCTAAGAACATAAAGAAAACTTTGTTTCATGCGTTAGCATTGAGATCTTAATTTTCCATCAGTTTTCTTCACAGTTACATATTGTTCTAGTCTCACAAAATGGAAGAACCTGCATAACAATGGAAAACCAAACCATTTTTCACTGGCTGAAAACCATGTGGGGTTCCATGAAATGCACAAATAAACAATTTAGTATCATTATTGTAGAATACTGGCAAAAAACAGGAGACAGAAGTTTATTGACAATTGCATTCATTGAAGGGTTTACTAAGGTGCTTTTCAAAAAGCTAGTTAGTCATCAAATTAATCTGAGGCAAAGGATAACATGTATAACTATGTATCTGCATCATTTTGCATTAGATGACGTATATAGAACAATAATGATCAAATCAAGAAAATATAGTGGAATTAAAAAGGAACCAAGAATGGATTTTTTTTTTCTTTATTCACTGCCTTGGCAACCAAATTAAATCTCATTCAATCTTCATAGGCCAAAAGTTGGCAGAAAAGCATGAACAGTCATAGGTTACATTTTTTATTCTGAAAAGTTAGTGTATTCACCTGTGGATTAATTTCAAATCTTTACCAGTTTAAAGACAGATATGCTTGAACACAGGTTTTTCACTTCTGTTTTTCCGATGGTAAAGCTGAGGGGCATGTGCAATACTTGTTTACACAATTAGGCAAGCCAAAATTGAATACCATGTTTATCTTTATTTGGTTTGACATGAAAAAGGCAGATAAAATGTAATGGAAAGGAAAGCTAGGTTGTATAATTCAGCAGTAAAAGTTTCTAAAATTGTTTTCAGTGTGAATGGCAGTAAGCTGCATATTGTTAATACATAATTTATGTTGTATAGTGTGCAATGTGGTAAGTAGTTATAAAATCCTACTCCTCCTTCTACTATCATCACAAATGTTTCTCACTATTGCTAGGACTAACTTTATCATCACTTGGGACATCACTTGCCCCAACCACTGTACCCCTTTAATTGTATATATTTTGTATTTTCTTCTCTACAATCCAAACTGTTTGAAACAGCTTCAGAAAAAAAACCTTTTTTTTCTCTACTCCAATATCATTTCAAATGCCCTTTAGAGTCCATTCAGATTATAGCTACCCTTATCTGTCTGATACAGTCGTCCTCCTATTCGTACTACCTGGGAACATATATTTTTTATAGATGCTTTTTGCCAGTAGTCAGTTCCTACCTATTACTAGGAGGGTTCAGAAACTGGAATTCTAACTACACTTCCAAAAGCTTACCAGTTCACATTCAAACCCTACTCTTGGGGCCAACACTTTTTGGCTATTCTTTCCCTAAACCCACACAGAGGACCAAACATGAAAAACATGTCTACCCTCTTGACTGGTTACACAACATTAAAATCCTGGACATTTGAAACCATAAACTATATTGCAGAAGGGTTCATTTTTTATCCCCCCCCCTCCCCCCTCCCCGGCTCTTCCCCCATATTCCATGTGAGATGAGCAGGAACTAGCACATTAAGGCATAGCGCATGTCTCTAAGGTATAGAAAATATCTTAAAAAAGCAACATCTCTAAGGTACAGAAAATTATTAGTCCTACTTCTGAAATACTTGGCTCTGCATGCATATGAAGGTTACAAATACTATGATGTATATGATGCTGGCCACAAAACACCTTTGATGTGTTATATCAACTTTGGGGAAACATTATTAAAGATGATCAACTAATATTTGTATTAAAACAACACAAAACTAATTGGGGCCCATGAAAGAGGTCCCTTCCTTTATCTTCACTATCATTGTTTAATGGACATCTGAAAGTAGCACAAAGGGAGGTTATATACATATAGAAAACTTTTCTTTGTGCCAATTCCTCCTGTTCACAATAGAAAAGGTTGGCATACCTTATAGGCAATGCATGGATTTGTTAAAGTTTAGAATTAAAAGACAAGCTATGGCTGGCAACTTAAAATCCTGGCACCCATAAATGCTCCTTACAGACCTACTGTAGCATGAATAAGCAAATTTGCCAATTCTGTGAGAGCTGAGAAGAACAACAGCGTGCTAAAAATGTTTCCATTCTAAATTAAGGTCTATGATTCAGTAAGCACAAACGTAGTCATGGTATATTTGCATTCAGTTCAAATAGTAAATGTAGAACATATAATTATCTTCATATATCTTCCCAGCAAACACTCCTGCCAGTCTTTCCCAGACAATGGGTTCACGTACTGTGGCAGACAGCAAGGGGCTGGCAAGGAGTACACTGGGGAACCAGGTAACTACCTTTTAAAGAAGATAAATAACAAACAGTCGCTTTGTTCCAAACCCCTTTCAGCAGACTTCAGGGTTAATGTCTGAAAACCACTTAGTCAGAAGATGAACCCTGGGGGGTTAAAACATGCTTAAAACAATTTCTCCAAGTTTCTGAAAACAAAAGTAGGCCGAATTCTTAAAAGACAATGGAAACGGTCTTCCTGTTAGGTGTGAACTGCAGCACCCTTACTGCCAAAACAAAAAGATGAAGTACATCCAAGATTACATTATTCATTTTTTAGGTATGTGGTTTGAAGTTGGCTCTAAAAGGGTTTTACATAGACTAAAATTATCTTATGGAAAGGTGGACTAAAATGTAATTTTAAAAAACCTCAATAGATGCATTCAAAGGAGAGCATGCTTACTAATTGTTTATTAAAACTTAAGTGCTAAGAGCACAGGGCCCGACTGTGCCCCGCCCCCCCCCCCCCAGCTCTGACGACCTGCTCTCGGCTGCTGCCATTGGCTCCCCGCAGAGCAGCCCCCGCCTCCAACAAATGACACCCGGCTGACGCCAGCACTGGCGCTGCCAGGCGCCGGGTCTCGGCTTTGTACCAGGGTTCTGAAATCCAACTTTGAAATGCCATAAAAAGAACTTGGCTTTAAGAACTTCGCTAACACATTTCCCGGGGAAAATCCCTTCTCAGGTTTTCCTGCAAATCAGTTACGTGCAGAGGCTAACATACTCTAAGGGCAAATCTGTCAAAAAAACATGCACCCTAAAGCCAATTCTTCAGCTTGAATGCAATTTTCTTTTCTTTTTTTAAATGAGCTTCCATAATATGTTTGTTTCTAATATTCTCAATATTTACCCAAGGACTCAATATTTACCCAAAGAGAGAAAGTTTCCTGGGCAAGAATTTTTGCCTTAGCTAATAATATTAATTGAGCACTAATCAAGACATTTATTCCAACATCGGGGACAAGACATGACGCAACAACCACTGGTAGAATTTATAAGCAAGTTAACTGCACTATATTGCAAAGAAAGTTACAGAGACAGATTTTTCAGTGAGCAAGGACTATAGATGCCTGTGGTTCAAAGAGGAAACGGCTGTTTTAATGATGATAAAGATAAAGGGATTTTAATGCTATATGATTGTCTTCCAAACAGCCACATTTCAGAACCTGCCATACAAATGCATTTATTAAAGCTTATTGAATTATCATATGAATGAGCATTTTTTTCATGTTTTCAGGTCACTTGAATGTATATAAATAAGTGCCAGGACAAACAACACAATATCATAGGGGGAAAATATGTCTTCATTATTCCCTTCAAGTCAGGCTAAGAAAGAAATGGGAAGAAGTGTTCCTTTGATACAGGAAGAATATACATCTCCCTGCTCAAAAGGCTTTTATCATGTAAGAAAACATGGCCATAACAATACAATTTTTGTGACTTGCCTATTTTGTAAAGGCAGAAGACTGCCAAACTCATATTACTTCATCACTACTATCTCTGTAAGATTTTCATTTTTCTCATAGCCCGGTTAGTCCTCATTTGACATTAATGGAGGGAAAAACATAGCATCTGGTAGTTGCCACAGTATTTTGCAAACAAGCATTTTGAGTTTAACAATCTGTAATGTGTATTGATTACTCACCATATCCATGAATGCCTCCTAAAGGGGAAATTATTCACATGCATCATGTTCACAGATCTTCCAACATTAGTGTTTTCCTTGTCAGACAGATTTATCTGTTATGGTATTCATAGATGCATTCCAGAACAACTGCATGAGCAGTTAACAGCAGGGATTATTGCAAGAATTACTGTAATCCACAAAAATAAAAATTCCCAGGATCCGAAGAAAGACTTCTCACAGGGTTTTCTAGGTACACGTCCATCCATTTATGCATCACTTGCTACTTAAAAAAAACGTTAAACTAATCAGTATACAGAAACTGTTATGACAATGCCAACAGTTTGCCTTGATAAAAATCCAAGTGCTTTGACTGTGAATTAAAGCATCTTCATATGCAGCATTTTGGACAGTTGGAAAAGGTCAGTCTTTTAAAAGATAGTTTCTTGTCATCCATGCCAAATCGGTGGTTAGGGGGAGATACGTAACTTCAGATTGCTTTGCCATGTTCAGACATGAATATTGCTTTTTCTTCTTTCTTAGACACATATTCATCAGTGATCACTTTAATGCAGCTTTCCTTTCTTACAAGCCCAGGGAACAGGATGATGTTTAACAGCCATGTACAACAGCCCCAAACTTCTTTCTGAAATTGATACCGTGGGTTTATTTCTTCCACTAAGAAAGAAGGAAGGAAGTATGCTTTTTCCGCTCCTTAGGACAGGACTACGGTTAGATACCATCACGAGATATGATCACATCGTGACCAAACTCATTTTTGCTGTCTAACCCTGTAATAAGGCTGCCTGCTCCCTTTAAGTAAAATGACTAAGCTATTGACACTGTCACTGCAGAACCTACTTCTATTTTGATGCTACGCTGTACATAAAACCACGTGCATCAATCTGTACGCTGCAAAACGAAAGCAAAGCTTTTAAGTCCCGTGTTACCTAAGCATTCTTTCTCTGCTGTCCTGTTTTTTTTCCCCCAGTTCAGCTCCCAGACAGCAGTTGTCACTCCTGGCGCTCTGGTGGATATCCTGGGGAAGATTCTTAAGCCCAAGCTAACGAGACGGCGTATACCTCGAAGCAGCGCAGGCAACAGGCTCTCGCTTCCTTTTCCCTGACCGGAATTGCCAACCTCCCCCCGGGGCTGCCGGTACCCTGGCCCAGCCGCCGCTCCGGACACGGGCGGGCTCGGCGGCGCGGGCTCTGCCCGCAGCGGGCTGGGCTCGGCTGCGGCGCGGGCTCTGCCCGGCAGAGGCTGCGCTGGCGTCAAGGGGGCCCTCTAGGTGGGTTCTCCCGGCACAGCGCGTCCCGCCCGGCCTCTCCCACCCGGGGAGGGAGGGAGGGCGAGGGCGGGGGGCAGTGGCCCGGGGGGAGGAAGGCGGGACAGCCGGCCGCCGAGCGGCCTCTGCCTCCTCGGGGCAGCGGGGGGAACGCCGCGTGGGCGTGCGGGCGCCGGTCGCGAAGGGTGCGTGGAGGTGGGCGCGGGGCGCGCCGCCTCGTTCGCCGCCGAGAGGCCAGGGGGTCCCGGGCGCGCCTTCGGACTTGAGCGCGCCCGGGCCGTGCGCCGCTTGCTCGCCGCCCTTTTTAGGTGGTTTACGCCGCACCGGGAGTCTTTAAACTTCGAACGACCCCTCGCCCTTTTGGGCAGGAAATCCTGCGGCGTGGAAGCCAGCTGCGGCTTCAGTGACATTAAAACGTGCGATAAGACCGTGTGTTTGATGAGGGTGTGGGTGGACCTGGGGCTAACGTGATAAGATACTGCGGGGCACGTCCTCAGAGATCCCTTCTACAGAACTGAGCGCTTAAGCTGTCACAGCTCTGTCCGACAATACCCCAAATTAGCCCCAGTACAACCGATGCCATTCTGGAGGAAGGATAAAATATTAAAACTGCTTGAATGTCACAATGCGCTGGCAGTGAAAATAGTATTTATTTCAATTCGGTGACAGGCAGGGAGCCCGTACTGCTGCACGCATTTGCATATTACTGTACTTTGAAGACTTTGAGCACCAAAATACAACAGATTCCAAAATTTAAAGGGGCTCTAGCATCGTCTATGTCCTACTACTCTGTGCTGAAGATTGGGTTTTCTTTTTCGTTTAAATACAACCCTGATAGGAAGCAGACACTGAGGGCTGCAAATGGCAAGAATGAAAATTAGCCTCTTCTCACTATGAAGCTACGAAACAAAGTATATACTCATGCTCAATAAAGACAAACATTCAGTATAACTTTTAAAAGGACCAGGTAAGCTGTTATAAATGTTATGATATGTTCATGCTTTATGTAAAAAGCGGCAGCCTTCCCACCTCCCACCTTCCCCGGCCCCCATCCAATTGCTTTGGGAATATATACCAGAGACACTTGAAGAGAATACAAACAAAACTGTGAAAACTGCAAGGCTGTGTGATTAATCTGAATATGAATAAACATTATATCTAACTAATCCAGCTGCCTATTGCTTTCTCTAGGCTAGATCCACTTACTATGAAATATTAACTACACCAAATGCTACACAAATCTGCACCACATTATTATTTCATATTTCACTTACCTAACTGCATACTTGCCCAATCATCCATGGGCGCTGACATTTTCAACACTAGGCTTACTTAGTGCCTTGTACTATCTCAAGAAAGAACTTCTCAACACTGAGCCGGCACCTAACACAGTTGAAATCTACGAATGAGTCTATTCTGCATCTATATGCCTATTTATCTGCTTTTCTCTAGTATTAAGTTCAGCACAAAGCATGGCACCCATTGACTGAACTAATTTCATTCAGAAGCAGAGCTGCAGAAGGAGAGTGGGCGTATAGAAAGTTACTATATAGCATTACAAACCAGTTAAAGAACTCACCAACAAAGTGGAATGCACAATATATAGGCTTTCCAGAGCTGGGATAAATTAAAGACAGAGACTTTAACCAGTAAAGAATTTTTGTTACATTGCCGGTATAGACTGACTTGTGAAATTTTTCCAGTTCAAGCCCATTAATAGTTTGCTAATTGGTTCACCTTGGAAAAAAAAAAAAAAATGCAACAGCTAAAAGCATTTAGTGACATTAACTTCAGTGGCATTATTTTTTTTTTTGACTGGATAGTAAGCATTTTGGTATGTCAGTTCCAATTCAGGTTCACCAAGTTCTTTGAAAAAGTAATCCAAGCACAATTTATGTTCAATAAAAAAAAAAAAAAAGATAGAAAAAAGCAGTTTAAAACAGGTTTGGCTTTGATTCCTTGGTTCTGCTATGAGAACAGTGCTCTGACCATTAGAATTTAGGCTATAGGAAGGCCTAGTGCATCTTCATCAAGGCTAGGCATAAAGAAGCTGGAGGAAAAAAGACAGAGACACAAACAGGAATCTGTGAGTGATAATGGCTCTTCCCTGAGATGGCGGAATGCCAGATTCCAGTCCCTTCTACAAGGTCTCCTTGAAACTTTTCCACCAAAATTAATTAGGTAATGGACAAAGTATGTTTGTAGCAGGAACCAGATTATCTGGAAGCACTTCTCGCTTCCAAATAAATAATTACATTGGACAATAGAGTGAGTATCTATCCGCTTTCTCTCTCTTACTGGTCTTGGGAATCTTGCATTTCTGACTGCCCAATGAAACATCTAAACAGGGAGGAGTGAAGACTATGTCCTATAAACCTTGTTTTTAAGCAGCCTGTTGACAGTGCAAAATTGCAAACACCTTTCCATTCTGTTCTTTAGGAGTAGGAGAACCAAAGAAAGGACTATTTGCATCTCCACTTCTTACTTTCCGTATTTCTTAATTTCCACATAGTCTTCCTCCCACAGCACTCAGCTTTTCAATTACTAGTGTTATCAGAAAATTCACTGGAGAATTGATTAAGGTCTGTTTCTGTTAAACTGAAGTCTTATGGATTATTTTCATTGCCTCTTCTCATAGCTGCAAATGCACTAGCAGACACCAGAGGAAGAGTTTACTTGGTGACACTGGTGGTCATGATCATAGAATAGTTTGAGTTGGAAGGGGCCTTTAAGGGTCAGCTAGTCCACCCCCCCCCCTGCAGTGAGCAGGGACATCTTCAACTAGATAGGTTACTCAAAGCCCTGTCCAACCTGGCCTTAAATGTGGGCATTTACCACCTCTCTGGGCAACCTGTTCTAGTGTTTTGCCACCCTCATCGTAAAAAATTTCTTCTTTATACCTAGCCTGAATCTGCCGTCTTTTAGTTTAAAGCCATTACCCCTTATCCTATTGCTACAGGCCTGAATAAAAATTAACAGTCACTTAAATGTTAATATTGATTCATCTGCAATATTATGAAAATATAATGTATGGATGTAACAATTCCCCAATACTTGGGATTCATTTCTATATTTTGACTGTTAGGACCCCTTTATTATTTATAAACTCTCCATTAAAACCATATAGATTAAAAAATCAACTTGATTAATGAAGTAGTAAGAAATGCATCCCACTGCGTGCAGTTAAATCATCCAAGTGATAGGTCTTTAGTCATACAACTTTTTAGGTCCACAGAAGTTACAGTCAGTAATAACAGCATAGAAAGTAAAGGCACAAATCCATCTCATCAGGATCCTCAATAGAGTGAGCAGGTAAGCCTAATAAACTCCTTACCACATTTTAGACTGCTTTAATCACAGACATGTATTATATGAGTGTATGTCAAGCCAAGTAACTTAGCTTTTTGTCCTGTCTGCTTCCTCTACCATCCACCCTGCATGGAAATTATCTCACTATTGGACCTGCTTCTGGAGTAAGTAAACTATTCCTTCAGAGAGAAAAAACTGTGCAACTTTAGAAGCACTTTTCTACAAGCAGTCCAGATAACAGTAGGTTTATTTCTCTCTATTCTTCCTATGCAGTCTTGTTGCATCCCTACAGGCCTTCCACCCTCAGACATCTTCATGACAAATCAGGAGGCAAGCCACATGCATTTTGGTGTCATGCTATAGAAACAACATTCCAGTGGGCTCTGACAGAGCCTCACATGGTTTCAGACACTTTGAAATGAAAAATGACAGAGAAAAATTGTTTCTTTGTACCCAGAGAAGTTCTAACTGAGCGCTGTGCAGTGTGGATATAACCCACTCCACATAACTTGCCCTCAGGGCTTGAGAGCTTAAAGCAAAATCATCTCACTGAAATTAATACTAAACAAGAAAACTTAAAAAAACATATAGTTTACTTTTGAACAACAATCATGAATTAGGTAATGTTGCTAAGAGCTTGTGGCTATCCCTTAAGAAGAAAAAGAGCCTAGTTATCAA
This sequence comes from Haliaeetus albicilla, assembly GCF_947461875.1. Lineage (NCBI taxonomy): Eukaryota > Metazoa > Chordata > Aves > Accipitriformes > Accipitridae > Haliaeetus > Haliaeetus albicilla. The sequence continues at coordinate 8,544,625 of NC_091516.1, forward strand.
GTATATTTTTGTTCTGAAAATGATGTGCTCAACTCTAAATGTAATTTGAGCAGAACATTCTTCTTCCAAGCCCCAGCCCTTTTTGAAGTCCAAAGAATCTTCAGGTCAAGAACTCTTCAAAACTAATATTTTATGTGTCTTCTATTAACTTCTTAGCTTGTTCAGTCTCTCGCTCTTTCCCCCCTCCAATTAGAGCAAGAGATGGTTTCAGGTAATCTCATTCTAAAATGTAAGATCTGCTCAGGTGTATCAAAAATAATTATTTTTCCTCATCTCAGTTGGTAAACGCCAGTTCTTGCTATACTTTTGCTGTGCCATTTATTTCTTGTAATTGACATAAAAAGATCCTTAAGTTGCCCAGATTTAAACTGGAATAGATGGAGTGGTGTGGAAAGGAATGCCAGCACATCTCAGGGAGATTAAACTACCCTTTTGTCTCATTTGAAGAGAAATAGTCCTGCTATCCTTGATGCTACTGACTGGTGATGCCTGAAGAAAAATAACTATCCTGGACAGCAATATATCTCCCTAGATTAGGCAGCACTGGTTATGCTCACAGACTCATCTCTTCCCTATTGCATAAGATCGGATTCAGATTCTTTAAAGATCATTCCACAAATGTAAACAGAAGTTTTACATGTATGCAAAAGAAATGTAAATAGGAACTGTAGATCATTGTTCTCTCTTTTCCCATTTGACCCCTTTCCCTGCCCACCTACTGACCCACAAATCTCCTTTTCCTTAAGAAAAGCAGGAAGAAGAGAAGCAACTAGTTTGCTGACAGAATAGGGGTTTAACATATTAAAATGGAGATTAGTTTAAGTTCATATTTATGAAGTCATTTTGCCTCCTATGTCCTAGCTATCTTATTTATGGCCGGAAGCAGAGCTTGAGCTCTCTGTAAGGAGTCTTGTTATTCAGTTCATTGCTATGGAATATGTGGCTGGCACTGCATTGGCAGTTTGGATGTATATGTGCTGTGGAACAGGAAGTGACTTACGGTAACCACAAATTCTAAAATTTTACCTCCCTGAAAATATTAGGTATGACTGAAATTCCCAGAAACAGTTTGGCAGAAGTTGTTTAAGAAAACCAATTGTCTGTTTCAACAACAGTAAAACTGAAACATTGAGAAAATGATGACAGCTTTTTATTTATACAGTGGTAACAAACTGAAGTCAGATTAAATACACTTCCAGTGAATAGTCATGACCTATTCTATAATAGGGAGATTATTGTCTATTGTTTTTAGTCATACTCTATTACAACATAGTTCAGAGTACTTGAATCTTAAATGACAAGGTGGAATGAAATTTTACTCGTTCACACTTTGGAAAAAAACAGAGAAATTAAATTTATTCCGGTAAACATTAGTTACTGTAGTAAGGTACAAAATTATATTCATTCTGGAAGAAGCAGCTTAAAGTGAAACAAAGCATATGATTTAAGATAATTCTATTTATATAAGCACTTTGTCTTCAATTTAGTAAGGGATTATTTATTTTGCCCACAAACTTATCTGATAAAACTGGTTTCTATTCTGAGTTCTTTTTTCCCAAACCTGGGTACACTAAGAATGTTGTGAAGATGGCATGTGAGCCTACGAGATGGAGTTAACAGAGCGGTGCTTGCTAGCAGCCCATTCTTAGGTTAATTGAAAAAAAGTATTGATGACTTCTGGAAAGACTTCTACTCTTCCCTTTACAAGATGATGTTGACATAAGTATTCAAAAGTAGCTAAGAATCTTACATGAGGAAACATAAACCTTTTCAGAAACTGAAGAATATCAACATGAAAGGGCATAAGTATTCACCAGGAATAACTCCTTTTTTTTGTTTTAATCACAAAGTATGCCTTTACTATGCACACTGGAAACTCAGCTATACTCCGTTTATATCAGCTTTACCTTCTCTACAGGACTGTGGAGAAAAGGTAGCCTATAACATATTTGGTGTTTTGCCTGGCATCAAAAAAAAAAAAAAATCCTTTTTTTCTCCCCTACCTCTGGTAATATTTGCATTTCACTTGCTACTAATTTGCATATTGCCAAGCATCATACATATTCTGAACATAACTACACTTTGTAAAAGGAACTATAGCCACCTGTATTGAACAATGCAGAAGTGACTTACAAAAGCAAATGGAGAAAAAGGACTCTATTGACAATTCCTATGGAATCTTACTTAGACATACTTTTTTTTGACGCTTTCCTGTCTAGGTGGCATCTTTTCTTGGATGGAGAAGGGGAAGCAATAGAATGGGACACATGAAAAATAAGGGACAATGGTTTGAGATATTTTTTCCTGAAATGTCATTTCTCCTAACATATTTTTCTATCAAGTACAATTTTCTGATGTCCTCACATACACAGTTCAATCAACTAAATTTCAATTTATGATTTATAATATGGTTTAGAACATTTAAATTATCTTTTTAATCATCACCTAAAAACTTCACAAAGCTTTGAGTTTTAGATCACCCTATCAGAATCATTAATGAGCAGATTTCTGGTTTGTCTGGAGCTGCTTATTCATGGAAAATACTTCATGTTACTTTTGAGATGGGAATAGACATGCTGCAGTTCTTTTGCTTTTAAGAAATTGAAGCAAGAAATTTGGACTATTTTCTATGTGAGGATTCCTGAAACTTCTCCAGACACCCTAATGAATTTTGTAATACTGCATTTTCATATTAAACAATCTAGATCCTCCAGCTTTCTGTCAAATTAGAACCTTTGATACACCTTTTCTGAGAAAAAAACCCAAACCGCCTTAGTATAATTTGTTTCTGAAATCAGAATATGAAGTCAGATATTTGAGAGGTAATGTACACTAATGAATGAAAACCTTTTCTATTTGCCCTGATTTGCCTGGTTTTTGTTGGTTTTAATTTTATTTATGAGTAAAGAATTTCTGTCTGTTTGTAACTTACTTATCAATAAATGCATTATGTCAAAACCTTCAGGGCCTGCAAAATCAAATCATTTCAATATTGAGATTATGTCATAAAAAGGGTTAGCAATTACAAAAGTAATATAAGTAATGTTGAGTCACTGAACTTGTCTGTCCCCTGTGGTCAGCCTATCCTCATTGGCATCAACAGACTTTCTATTTTCTTTCATAGTTTCAAAAAGTTTCAGGACTTAAAACTTCTAAGCATTACATTCCCTCCTACTGAACTACTCCAAGATCCTGTTTTCTGATTCTTCTCTATAATGATAGTTTCCTAACACTGAGTCATATGAAAGTGTCACTAGTGCACTCCTACAGCCTACTATTTTTAAGAAAACCATAAATAAAAATACTAAGTGGAATCCTAGAACTCTAGTAGCATTTTACTTGGGAAATAACACTTGCCGTCTGACAGCCCTTTGTTATCTTCTCTTACTAGCTCCTCATCTGCCTTAAAATTCTTTTACTGATACCTATGTTTTCCATTTTAAATAGTAATTTCCCAAGTGATGTTATAACAAAGATCATCTACATAAGTCCACCTACTACTTTGTCTGGAAAATAATATTAGGATTGCTAAAAGCAACTTAGTTTAGTAAGCACATATGATTTTATCTCATTTTCTATTTGTCTTGATGTCTAGTAATTCTGGTCTTCAAAAAAAATTCTGTCTAGATCACTAGTCTCTTTAAATACAAGTAACACATTTACTATTATACTATTCCTGATTTTATAATCTTATTAACAATCCTACTACAAGACTCAGATTTCCTGTACCAGTTCTTTTAAAGCTCTTGAACAAAGATCATCCAGTCCCCATAACTTAAGAGCATTAATGCCTGAGGTTTGTCTCCATATCAATTGCAGCAATTTAGATACTTTTTTTCCTATTATCTATCATGCCTGTCCTGATGCTTAAAATAATTATCCTAATTAAAAATAAGACAAAGGAAGATATTCCTCCATTTCCTGTAATTCCAAAACCATCCCTATGGCACAAGTCTGTGCTGCTTCTTCCCTTTATTTACATTGCTTTTACAGTTTATACACCTTCTGTTTTCTGTTGGTTCATTGAGTATGTGATAAAGAAATCAATCAGATTTATCTTATCAGGCTATCTAATCCTTACCATAGTTTACAGATTTTTTTGCAACACAAACATGGGAAGTTTAAGTTTCTCATAGTATCATAATTCCTGATAGTTTGGGGTTTTTTTAATAAAGTTGGGACATTTCTGTCCAAATCCAAGCACTCTTGGAGAAGACCCCCTTCTATCAGGTAACATTCACCCAAAACAATTCTTTTGCATCTATGAAACACTTTCCTTTTCATTTCCAGTATTATTTTTTTTCAATTTATGGAACCGTAATTCCCCTCACCCTACCAGTGGACATGCAGATCCCATAGAGCTAATTTCTGCAAAATGGCATTGAAGTTATTTTCTAATTGCCTTTCACAGATGCCTTTAGAAACAGTCCAAAAACCCCCAGGAGTCTGCAGAGCACATGTATGATGCACATGCACAAACTGCATGATGCCGTCTTCCTACCTTTACACACGTGTTCTTATGAATAATATTATTTTATTTGGTAGGACAGGAACTGTCCTGGTAATTAAGTTTTGTACACAAATACTTTTTTTTTTTTTTTTTTGGGTCAGATGTGCACAAAAGGTCAATGTGTAATTGTATATTCCTGTCTGGCAATTTCTAGCATTAAATAAGTGGCAACTTGTATTCTAACAAAAATACATATATTTGTAACTTGTATTAGAGTACAAGAACTAAAACTCATCAAAAAAAGACATTGCAGCCAGTGTCTGCTTCTTAAGTAAAAAGTGTTTAAGAATCAACCCCTAAACTTCTCTGTTTTCTTGGAATTTAAGGAAACTACATAATTTAAATTGCTGAGTGCCCAAATGAAAGCTAAGTTGCAACAAGTACATAGTTTTTTATAGCAACACAGGACCACAGATGCTTAGGGTAGCTAAGAAACATAAAAGAGACAAGATCTTTGTCTCAAATGGTTTACAGTCCTAAATTAAGTAGAAAACAGTAGGAAATTATTACTCATTACATAGAGAAGTGGACTAAAATGTTCTTAACAGAAGCAGAATAATAAACTGATTGTAAAGTACTTAATGAGATTTATTAAATGAATATGGGCCAATATTCCCTGTATACAAAGCCATTCTTGGTTTCTTTTTAATTTATTGTTTAGAGCAGTAAAATACAGAGCAAACGTGACAATCTAAGTAGCAAACCTTTCCAGTTAAAAGACTGAAGTACAAATTTGCATGAGTTTATAGCAGCTTCTTCTAAAGACTGAAGTCCAAATCCTACTGCATTTACATCACTGAAAATGATGAGTAACCCAATGCCATCTATGGTGTTAACCACTACCAGTGTGATTGTGAACAAACTGAGAAATCCTGAGAAGCCTCACTGATTATTTCCTCAAATACATATAATGCAAGAAATGGAAGTCTTCCCCACAATGTATCTCAGACTGTGAAAAGTGTAACGCTTAGAAACTGGAGAATCAGCTTTTAAGAAGCACACAAGGCATAAAAAAACACCTCTTTTCCTATATGCTCCCAATGTTTTTGAGGAAAAGACTCCTAAATTGGGTATCTCTGAGACAGGCAACAACTTTAGCTGCTTTAGACAGTTCTACTACAGACTAGTCTCCTGTCAGGCTACTGAAATATTCTTCAGAGAATTCCCTCTATTTGGCAAATTTAAGCAAGATGAGATGGTGAGACACAATCAGACTCATATACTTTAAGTTAGAAATAGATTTAATGTCTTTGCAGGATCAGCTGAATCTATGCCTAGTTCCCCATTACCCCTGGAGACTGATAGTAAAGTGTTGCACTATATTGTATACTTACATGCTGAATATTAGATCTAGTCAGGGAAAGTGAGAACCTACTTACTTACCAGCTCTATTAAAATATTCCTGCAAACATAAGTCAACTCTGTGACATTAAAAACAAACAAATTGGATCTTTTCCTGGTATTTGATTATTAAAAACAGGACCATATAACCGGTACAAAGGCAGGCATCTACAGGTCCAGTTAGAAGATTAGGTCTCTAAAGTCAAGCCCTCTGATCACTAGCTACTAACACTTTGGAAATTTGGAAAGCTGTCATGACATAATTTAGTTTTACTTGGTTTTGCCAACATAACTCACGAGACACATGGAAGCTTTTTAGCACTATCGAATGCCAAGGCAGCACCATTTGAAGTAGAAAATATTTATTTGGCATGCTATGCCTGGGCCATAGTGACTGCACTGCTTTTGCTATTTATCCAAAACTATGTGTATTAAAACAGACTATTTGCAATGCCTTGGTAATAACTATCAAGTGAAATGTAGACAAAATCTAAAAGAGCTTATTAGAAAGACTAATCAAGAAAATGGATATATTTGAAAGTTATTTTTAACTAATTGTTCATTTTTCAGATTTCTTCTTTTAACTATAGTTACTAGAATACTATTATTTCCTGATAGGCTGATAAGTAGCATCATAGAATGGTTTGGGTTGGAAGGGACCTTAAAGATCATCTAGTTCCAACCCCCCCTGCCATGGGCAGGGACACCTTCCACTAGACCAGGTTGCTCAAAGCCCCATCCAACCTGGCCTTGAACAATTCCAGGGATGTTGCATCCACAGCGACCCTGGGCAACCTGTTCCAGTGCCTCACCACCCTCACAGTGAAGAATTTTTATCTAATATCTAACCTAAATCTACACCTTTTCAGCTTAAAACCATCACCCCTCAACCTATCACTACATTCCCTGTTAAAGGGTCCCTCCCCACCTCTCCTGTAGGCCCCCTTTAAGTACTGGAAGGCTGCTATAAGGTCTCCCTTAAGCCTTCTCTTCTCCAGGCTGAACAACTCCAACTCCCTCAGCCTGTCCTCATAGGAGAGGTGCTCCAGCTCCTTGATCATCTTCATGGCCCTCCTCTGGACTCACTACAACAGGTCCATGTCCTTCTTATGTTGGGGGCCCCAGAGCTGAACGCAGTACTCCAGCTGGGGTCTCACCAGAGCAGAGCAGAGGGGTAGAATCACCTCCCTCGACCTGCTGGTCACGCTTCTTTTGATGCAGCCCAGGATACAGTTGAGTTTCTGGGCTGCAAGTGCACGTTGATGGCTCACTTTCAGTTTTTCAGCCACTAGTACCCCCAAGTCCTTCTCAGCAGGGCTGCTCTCAGTCCGCTTATCTTCCAGCCTCTATTTGTGCTTGGGATTGCCCCGACCCATGTGCAGGACCTTGCACTTGGCCCTGTTGAACTTCAAGAGGTTCAGACAGGGCCACCTCTCAAGCCTGTCAAGGTCCCTCTGGATGGCATCCCTTCCGTCCAGCTTGTTGACTGCACCACACAGCTTGGTGCGGTCGGCAAACTTGCTGAGGGTGCACTCAATCCCACTGCCCATGTCACCAAAAAAGATGTTAAATAGCACTGGTCCAATACTGACCCTTTAGGAATGCCACTTACCACTGCTCTCCACTTGTGAGTATAAAGAAACAGAATAGATGTTATTAGGACTCATAGGCCACACACTGATTTTTTGAGTAAATGACATTGTCCTTAGAGGAGGATAGCAGCCTTGTTATGTTTACATTCTCCAATATTGTCCCTCAGTTAGTGTAGATAACTGGGGACAGAACCATCTCACTACTGCCTACAGAATGATAGTAAAGCTACACACATTTCTTACTGCCCTCATGGTTTGCATTTTAGAAGAATGAAATGCTTGTCTGTGCCCAAGGTATTTCTTGTGTGGATTAGGTAGATAACTCATTGTGGAAATGAGTTTTAGAACCTTAAAGATAAGACAGAAGTATAAAAAATGTGACTTATAGCTTCCTATTGCAATACTAAGCTAAAACTGAAAAGCTGCTGAATGTCTTCTTCACAGAATACTGGTTGAGATTGCCAGCTAAATAAGCCTGTTACCAAAATGCAATATATGATTACAAATAAAGCCTGGTGCCAGCAACTGACTACCTCGTATCTTCTCACAATTACTTATATTAGTGTATTTTGTCAGGTATTAACTTTAAACTTGTTCCAATACTGGACTAAATAGAAAATTATTGCTGGACCATTTTCTACTATTTATTGTTATACTTTACTGCCACTTCATCCAGAAGACTCTCACTCTCTAAAAAATATTCTGTTGAGGAAAGAGTGCATGAATTTCTTGGTAATGACATTATTCATCTTGCATTTGACACAGGCCAGCCAAAAACCTTCTGTATTATTTTACAGATCTTTGTAATAAGGAAGACAAGTTTACTATTTATAAGGAGAGTCACAAAATTTCCAATTTTCTCAAGTGATGTTGGTTTGCAAAAAGATTGAGAAAACAGCTCTAAACACTCATTTAAATCAATGCTTACACTCTAAAAGGTAAAACTTTAACTAATTGACATCTTTAGAATTTTTTTGGTTGTTGTTTGATCACTTGAAAGGGTATCATGCAGTACCCTCTTTTTAGAAAACTAATGTTAGCTCTGATTTTCCGAAGGAAAAATTCAAGGGCAACCAGTATTTTTCAAAACTAGGAGAATAACAGAATTGTCTAAATTAAGATCTGAACACCTGAATTTGTCCTCTAAAGGGCTGGATGTACAGCAGCTCCACTGAATGAATAGGAATTTGGAAAGCTCAACACTTCAAAAATCGGTCAGTTTCTGACCTTTTCTTTCCCATCACATACAGTTTCTTTCTGTAGTTTGCTTTTTCCATCAAATCCAGCTTCAATATTGCCATTTCCTTTTGCTCATGTGAGATCATTAATGAGTTAAAGAGGAAAAAGCCAACCATGGTATGAACAAAACCAATACTGTCATTTTCCATATTCTGTATATCTACTCATAGTTTTGACCAATACACACTATGCTTGTAATACTGAAACCCAGATTTTTTTAAAAGTGGGACAACGCCAGTTTAAATTAGTGCAGAAATCATACCCAACATAAAATTACCAGTTGCTACTTAAAGAAGGAGGTTGCTGTTGTAGATTACAAGTGTGAGTAATGGTCCATCTGGGCAGAAAACATGACATCTGTATGGACAGGAATGCTGCCTAAATTCAAGATCACCTGCTCCTCCTCTCAGTCTAGTGCTTAGAAAATAATATTCAGAAATGGTTATAAAATTCCCAGTTCTGTTATTTGAACAGTAAGTACCTCTTTCCGCTCATCCTTTGGAGAGCTGATAACTGAACTTAGTTTTATTTTATTTCTCATCTGGAACAAAATTTGAAAAAGAAACCCTGAAAACATCTGTAAACATATGAGCAATAAAGTTCACAGGAAATTTTCAAACATATTTTGCAATAACTATTGTATCAGTTTACTATTTGCAATAACTATTCATGCATTTATAGCATAAACATAGAGCATAAAATTCACATTTTTCACAACTGGCAAGAAGTAAAGTTACATTCATTAGTTGAAGAAGAAAAGTTCTAAGTTGAGAGGAGGTGCACTGTAATTGACATAAATAAAATAATTACATGCAAAAGTATTTCTCCTTCAACGTCAGCAGACCCAAATGGAATTTTTGATGTTAAATCAAGTAACATGCAATCTTGGCATGTAGGTTTTCTATAATTAATTTAAGAAGTTTAAAATTTTAACTTGCAGCCACTAGTGCAGCTCATCTTGACACAATCAAAGCATGTTTCAGATAATTTTACATAAATTTATTAAAAAGTAACAGGCACAAATTGAAGTGCATTGAAGCATCATGTCATAATGCTTCCACTGGTTGAACTATTCTTACACATTCTATTCTGGGATGTTTCATAGGCTTATGAATATCTTCTGAATCTCTTAGTTACAGTGGTTTTTATTCATTCTTTACATATTACTCCATGTTAATATTTCAACAGTACATAGATTGTCTTCTACACATAAAGAAATATACTCCATAACAAACCATTAATAAAGGCTTTTTACAAAAAACTATGCATAAGGTCTATCAAAAAGGATGACTAGAAAGTTTTCAATATAAAATTTTTTACTTAAGTATTGTACAATACCTGACCTGTGTCACACAAAGAAATCACTCCTGGAGAAAACATTTTCAAGATTAATTATTCTTTATAAAATGCTTTAAAGATGTAAAGCTAACCATGAATGCCAAATATAAATAATGTAGTTAAAGCAATAAAGCAACAGTGTATGTAGTACTGTTCCATAATAAATTCCTTTGTGATAGTTAGATTTGAGTTTGAGGGCCAACTGCAATTAACCATTAGAGTGTACTTTTTTTTAAACCATGACATGTCTGCTGGAAGATCATTTCATGACCCTTGATGAATTTTCTAATGAAGATATATGTAATAAGAAAACCTGAACAAATATCTTTGAATATCTTAGGAAATAATGCTTAAAGACAGTCTCACTAGTAACTAAAGCCTTAATATGCAATCAGCAAGAAAAATATACATGGAAGTAATTATAGAAAATATTTTAAAATTATCAGTTCTTACTGTATTTCTAAACAGAGCTGAAGACTGAACAGAATGGCAATTCTTTATTTTCAAAAAGTAGTCATGGAACTGGGATCTCACATGAATATACAAGCAAGGTCTCTGCATTTTTACTGATTAACTCTCAAAAGGTGCCATTCCAGAAAAAAGACTCTCTTTTGGGGTTTTAGGTGTGTTCATATGGTAACTATTTTACAAATGAATAACAATCCTATAGAAATCTCAAGGCAAGGCCTGGAAGACACGGATTAAGCATTGTCTACTAATTTCAAAATATATAGCCAAACTGTGTGTAACTTTCAGGGTCTCTAGCAATTTATAGGCACAATATATGCAGAAACAGCTGAAGATACTACAACAAAATCATGTTCAATACTATGCCTGGAGTGTCTGATAATCAGCTCACAAGCATATTGAAAAGAAAGCTGTTAAATAATGACAGCGTTATTCCCGAAAAGCAATGATGTGAAACAGCCAATGTTTATAAGAAAATATAAACACCAGGACTACCAGAAGTAGAAGCCCTTATCTATCATATGGAAACGGTTCGGGGACAATTGAACAAAGCATGCAAGAATGCACTGTGAGGGTATGCTGCAGCTTGTGGCATATTTGGAAAAATGGAAAATATAAATTGTCTGTCCTTCTTATGCAAGAAAAATAAATAAATTCTTGGTAAGATCAGCCAGTTCTGGTTTATTGTTTTTTTTTGTTTGATTTTGGGGTAGGAGTTTTTCTGTGTGTGTTTTGTTTGTTTTTTGATGTACAGAGACAAGCAATGCTTCACTGATCAACATTTGTACTGAGCTGAAGGTCAGACTGCCAGCATTTCTGCAAGCCCATACATCTGAATTAATAATTGCTGTTGAGTTACTGGTGAACTACAAAATCATTGCAATGCCATTTAGAATCACAGAAGCATAAAACAGCCCAGGTTGGTAGGGAGATCAAAAGATCATCTGGTCCAACCTTTCATAGGAAAAGGAGCCTAGATTTGGTAAAAAAAAAAAAAAAAAATTGAATTGTTAAAAAGGGGGGCATTGAAAATGCAAAGCAATTTTTTATTATTGTAATTATTTTTAAGTTTTCCCCAGATTGTCCCCTAGAATTCTCTGTAGGATATATAAAATAGTATGGTTCAGAGATTTTAAAACTGGAAGAGATCACTATAGGCAGCAGTTTTTAAAAAAAGCAAATGTCAACAAAGTCTAGCTGAGGAATTCCTTCACCTAACCCAGTAAAATGTAATTTAAACTTTTGGGTTATTTGTTTGTTTTCCATTTTGGTTTTGGGGGGTGTTTTGTTTTGTTTTGTTTTAAGAGAGATAGATAGTCTAAAGACTTCAAATCTTGGACAGCTCATTTCACATTTAAGTGATTTGTTTTAAAATATCTTTATGTATCTTGCTAACTTTATACAGTGATGGAATATTGTCACAGTTTTGCCTGCCAGGTTAGAAAGCACATACACATTAAATATTTTAGCTCTGTGTAGTCTCTTGTAGTCTTTTGATAGTTAATATCCAATATGATTTTAATAATTATCCCATATCTTTCATGGGCAGGGTGTGATTTTGCCCCACAATATCTGCTCAAAGCTTTCGTGCAGGCCATTTGTAGTATATGCTGTTCTGTTATGGTAATAAATTCAAGCCTGAGCAACAAAAAAAAAACTTCTGAAGAACAAGATGCATCTCTGTTGCAAAGGTTTATCAAGAAAAATATTTGATTAGAAATAGCTTCCTAGTTTCAAATATAAATACCTTCCTCTTTTTTCCTTTGATAAGTCAGTGACCTGTCCTGTAGTAGTCCTACAGATGCCATGAAAATATTCTCCAGACTTCTAAGTCATTCTTCTTTGAAACATCTGTGGATTACCCTTTTTTCAAGTAACAGTATTGAGAACTGGACAATCTTCTGATTATCGTCACACCAGCATCATTAACAAAAATATATCTCTACTTATAATCCCCTTTCTACATTGCTAATGACTAACATTAGCTATCTCATCGCATCATTGCTCTGGAAAATGTACGTTTGTATCTCTGCTCTGATCTACCAATTCCTTCCATTCTACTTTCCAGAACAGATTCTCACGTCAGATGACACATGCACTGGCTTTGGTCTTACCTTTGACTGTACTAAATACTGATTTAGTTCTCACATCCCAAGCAAACAAGACCAGTAACAATGACTCATCATTAATACTATTTCTTCATCACCCATTTTCTGGTCCTACAGTATTCAGAAAGAATTTCCTGTTACACATTTTTTCACAATCCATCTTCACTCATAATTACTGTTAGCACAGTCTACCTATTATAATGCACTAACTGTGCATCCATGCATATTTATATTTAAATAAGTAAAAAATCAGATTTAATTTTTATTTTAAAAAGAAATATAGCAAGGCATGAGTATGTATACATGAAGTAATACAGATTTCAATTTAGCAATAAAATAATCTTTCTAATTCAGGATAGTTCTCACGTGAAGACATACAATAAAATGTTATTTTAGGGTTTTTTTTCCCAAACTTTAGGGAAATTAAGACTAGAACATGAGGTTGCCAACTTAATATTCTTCATGTAAATTTAAAACATTTTTTCAATTTGCTATTGAATGTAATGATTTTTATTATTTTTTATTTTATACTATTTAGTATCTGAGGTAACTAAATATATTCCCTTTACCAATCATTACAGGCTTTATTCTTCACACAAATTCCTGCTTTTCCTTCCATCACAATCAGGCTGAAAAGAAATCTTACATTGTGCAGTAAATGATGTAGCCCACTAAGACAGACAAGTCCAACCTGCTATGTATGTGAATAAAAATGAAATACCAATGGCATTTGTTTTAAAATGAAGTTGCAAAAAACTAGCGTATTTGTAAGGATCATCTAGCTAAAGCCATTTCCAGGAAAGCTTGTTACATGGTCAGTTAACAAAGGTGGGGAAAACAAGTATAAAAGACAGGTATATGAGAGATTCATCATGTAATTAACTATCTGCAGTAATTATTCTCCAAATACTTCTCATTTAGCCCTAAATAACTAGATAACATCAAAGTATTTGCAATAGTTCTCCATATTTAATGAAATTATATTTTGCTACAAAACACTGCTAAGTCTGAGGTAGGGCTTAATCAGTTGTAGCAATTCTGGTTTTAAGCACAGATCAACACCAACGTGCATACAGGACTTTTTAGTCTGATAAAACAAAGCCGATTGCTTTTATTATCATAGAGTCATAGAATGGTTTGGGTTGGAAGAGACCTTTAAAGGTCACCTAGTCCAATCCCCCTGCAATGAGCAGGGACATCTTCAACTAGACCAGGCTGCTCAAAGCCCCATCCAACCTGGCCTTGGACACTTCCAGGGATGGGGCATACACAGCCTTTCTGGCTAACCTGTTCCAGTGCCTCACCACCCTCACGGTGAAGAACTTCTTCCTTGCATCTAATCTAAATCTACCCTCCTTTAGTTTAAAGCCATTAACCCTTGTCCTATAGCAACAAGCCCTGCTAAAAAGTTTGTTCCTGTCTTTCTCATAAGCCCCCTTTAAGTATTGAAAGGCTACAGTAAGGTCTGCCTGGAGCCTTCTCTTCTCCAGGCTGAATAACCCCATTATATACCTTTCTATACTTAACTAATAGATGAATCTAAGTTTAAGTTTTCATTCATCATCAGACATATGTCAAAACACTTGTGACTTCACTGAGACCAAACATCCAATATATTCAAAAGTAATTCTTCAATTTTATTTCAGACAAAATGCTATTAATGTAGCATTTATAATTACCGCTATTATAACAACATATTGCAAATTAAAAACAAAAGAAAAATAGTTTGGGAACATGAATGGTTACTAGTTTCTTGCTTTCGAGAGTTTATCTGAAAATACTTTCAAATCAAAAGCTCTGAAGTTATTTTAAAGCAAATTACAGAACTATACCTTTTCTATTAAAAAATAATTAAATGCTTTAAGAAAACTAAATATTTGCTGCTTTAAGCTTTAACATGTACACTCTAAAAGTGAGCACATCAGGTTGAGTATGATGTTTTGAAACCAGCAACTCATCATATCTATGATGAATTTTTTTTTTTCAACATTTACTATGCTATCAAATAAGAACAAGATAAGTTAAACATATATTTGGAAGTGCAAAGTCTGTACTGGGATGAGCAAAACATACGTCCAAGTATTTTTAATATGGGACATTTAACTAATACATAGGGAAAAGGCTGAACGGTTTTCAATTGTCCTCAGTTATGTAAAGAACGCTATTCCTTTTCAGCAACTGTAACCAGTACTGAATCAGTTTCTGAAAGTGCCTCTAAATTCCAAGGAAGGACCACATAACTTCAGATGAAGAGATCCAAATCATGAGGTCGTCTAGCTCCACAGACTATACAGCCCCCAAACTCAGAGCTGCTTCTGTTCCAAAGCCTCCTTATAGAGGAGGCAGACTGTATTTCCTCAACTCCTGACAGCGTTGCCGCCTGTGATGCTGCCAGCCTCAGCGTGGGCCATGTCCACGCTGCAAGAGCAAATGGCGGCCCAGAGCTGCCAGGCTCTGGAGCCATGATCTCTCCTTGGCTCTTCTTCAGACCACTCCAACTAGCTCCAAGACAAAACCAGGAGAGGATCCTGAAGTAGTTCACCCTAAAGATGACTCCCAGCAGGTGATATGGACCAGACTGCATCAGTTTGGTTTCCTTTGACCTACACAATCTTCCAGCGCTATCCTACAGTTTTTCATCCCCAAACATCACTAAATGCCCGCATGCGACATCTCAGGACACACTGTAAAAACAACAGTGCAGTGGGCTGCATTAGAGTCTGCGTTCTTATTTATTATTTCAAACAATTTCAACTGAATAACCATAAAAAAAAAATTATCTTGCTGTCATAGCAGCATCGTATCAGGCCCACAAGGAATTCACAGCCAAGTGCTGTGCAAAGAGAACACATGCCATCTGGGCTAGAGTCCTGAGCAACTTGGGCCACTCTGCGTCATTTAAATTATGGAATAAGCATCACACCCAGGAACTGATGCATCTTGCAGGATAGATGGATGACTTCAGTCTTCATAAAATCCATGCCATGAGGACAGTTTGAGCAGAAACCTCTGAAAGGGACTAAGATCCGGATCCAAAACACTCTGAAATGAGGCAGGTCTTGGTAACTTAGGATGAAGGTTCTTCAAACGCAGACACAGAAGACTAGCTCCTCTAATTTTGTTGGACAGATTTAAATATATCATTTAAATCTCCAAAATTAAGTATGATTTGAATTAGCAAGTAGAAATAATGATTTAAATAATTGATTTAAATCTTGGTTTGCATTTGCATTTTTCAGGTTTTTAACCTAAAGAAATGTTCATCTCCTTTAAAGTTCACATTTATTTTTTACTAATCAAGATACATTATACCTACAAATATTTTAAATAATTACATAGTTTGGTACACATTCAACAAGCTTTTTAGCTTTTTATACTATTTTATGATATTAAAATATTAAATGTCACCTTTTTTAAATTTGATGATGACATCTTTTATTCAAGGTTTTTGTCAAGCTGCATTTCACTGGAAACTAAAATTCAATTGCAATACAGAAATCAGCACTTCAGAATGTTTGTTGTTATTAGAGTTGTTATTTATAGAAAAGAATGAATATGCTATAGATATTTAAAGAAAAATAGTAGTGGACATGGATTTCAGCTGACATGCAAATAATTGAAACTATAGCAAAAGACTTCTTTGTATCCTTCCAGACTTCAGAACCGAGATTTAGGCTTGGGGGAGGGGTTTGGGGGATTTTTTTCTTTCCACCCCTTTTCTTAAAATGATTAGGAGAAGGAAAGTAGTTGCTGGCAAAGTAGGAAAACTAACCAGCTTTTCTATTTCATTATTGACAAAAGCAATCTGAATAAAAGAAACAATTTTTTTTTTTGCCTTGGGCTGTGAAGAATAAGCTACTGTTTCTTACAGCCAGTTTAACTTTTCAGCATATTGGTTTTAAGTGCTTGGTCAGGAATTAGGATAGCAGTTTAACTTTCTGCAAAGCTTTGATAGTAAATATACACAATGGTCTATTTGGAAAAAAATAAATAAAAAAACCAACCAAAAACCAAAACCCAAACCAAATCAGCTTGCATTATTTTAGTAATTACTAATTCTCTACCTATGAAATAGAATGGGAGAAACACATTCATCTATTGTACTCTTCACAAACAGAAGTCTAATTAACAGAAATAATTACTAGACACAAATATGAGAGGTATAAAATAAAACTGTTTGAAACCTAATCTAGCAGTCTAGTTTAGACTACACAAGGTTAGATCACATCATGTCAGATCCTGGAAGCAAAGTAAAACATATCTGGTGTTATCTTCAACTACAAATAGATGGAACACCACTTGTTAAACTGTAAAACATGAAGTCAATAATTTAATGTGTCTGAAAGGTTTCCTTTTTATAAATTTATGATCTGGAGGGATGCTACTTACTTTTAACATGAACTCTATATATATCCAGAATCAAGATGATGTTTTATTCCTGAAGTTATAAACTGCAGCATAATTATATAAGCAATATGTATGTAACTTAAGGAATGTTCTTAGTTTTCAGCCACAGCTGAACAAACTAACTGGGAAGAAACTAACAAGCTTAATACCCAATATTTAGCAGTGATTTCATAGTGCATCTAAAAAGCATAATATGAGAGTATTCTACTTAAATAAACAGTTTAAGTATTTATTTACTTAAGTATACTACTTAAATAAACTCGTAGATTCAATAAAGCTGAAAAATGAGGTGCAAAACCAAGAATATATTTATCTATTATATGAAAAATTGTAATTATAGAAAAATTTAAAATCATATATTATATGTAATTATGTATAATGCATGTCTCTCTATTCCAGAACTGTGATGACTATGTTTCAGATTTCTTAGATACAATATAATTTCTGGTCATTTATTACCTTCTTCCTTGACCTAATACTTTTCCAGGGTAGTAAACACTAATCAGCACCAATAACATCTACCGTTTTGACAAAATATTTCTTTACCAAAGGGGATCAATTCAGTAAGATAACACATATTACATGGTAGTTTATGGACCCAAAAATGTCTTTCTCAGCTGAATGCATGTGGGAATTCTTCCTTTAAGCAGTTATGATACAACTAATTTTAACACTAATTTTTCAAAATAATAGTTCCAAGGGATTTAATTTTCAATTTACCAACGTCTTTAGAAGTGACATAAAAAACTCCTCTTGGGAAAATATAATGCTTATGACAAGACTCAGTAACTCACTTTACAAATTCATATTATTTGGATAAATATTTTACCCAGTCCTTGTTTCAGGAAAACTTTCCTCTTCACAGTCAAGATACAGATCTTATTTAATTATTGGCCCTTTTGTAATTATTAGTTTCACACTTCTGCTATTTTCAGGCAAAGGTAAAGTGACCAGTTCCCACTGAATTGAAACTTACTGCACAGCCATTAAATTATAATTTACAGCAGCACTGTCTCACATTTTTCAAGTAGTGATTCAGAAAATTCCTGTATCATTAAAAATCTGCCAAGCAATCCTGCTTAGTTAAGCCTTTACACAACATTTTACAAAAGTCCTTAAATGCATCCTCTAAACATGTTAACAACAGTAACGCATATAAGATGAACACATACAATGCTAAATTGCTCATTTGTTCCTGAGATTTAGCATGCCAGGCTATGCATTCTGTAAACTTAAAAAAAAAAAAAAAAAAAAAGAAATATCAATGATATAATTTAATAATGGATATATAACTTCATATTTGATTCCAAGAAACTGTGACCAGACTCTTCCTGAATAAAAGTAATTGTTTTAAATATTTATGTTTTGGCCTCCTAATGTTTTCATCTTTTGTTGCTGCTTAGCTGGAATTGCAACAGCTTCAAAAGGAAAAATAAACTGAAGAGGCAAATAAGAACAAAAGCAAAAAGAAAATGTTTCTAATAAAGTTGTTTCTTCAACTTTTTCCAATTCAGCAGAGGATGGAATAGTAATGAAAATAACCTTTTTAAAGGTGGGGGGGGGGATTATTTTTATTTCCTGTGACATGGAAAGAATATTATAATCTTCAATAAAGTGTTTCTTGCAGCTTCAGTTTTTCTTGGCATTGTAAAAGTCTACAGGATGTCAATATCACATTGCTGAAGCTTGAAAAAGACTATCAGTGTTTCATCAGATTTATAAAGTGGGATTCTTCTAAAAATTACTTCTTTGTACATTGTTTCCTAAATAAGCCTGGTTTAGGTCTAAAGTTGGGGATGAGACAAATGTACTTGAATGTATCTGCCTACATTAGTAATACTGTTCTTATGAAGCAAATGGCCCCGAGACACCATTTTTTTAATCCAAAACTACACCTAGGAAATGTGTTGTAAAAATTCTGTGAATAAATCTGTCCCTCTGACATCTTTTACAATCTAACAAAGGACGGGGGGAAACAGGGATTTGTTTCATGAGCTGACATTTCATTGCATGAAATAGTTGATTTCTTGGACTATTTAAAAGAGTGTCATTTTATTTCCTAAGGCATGGAGCTTGCAACAGTACTAACTTAGATTTGGAAGGCCATGTAGTGCTAAATACATTTATAGATATTTCAATTGCTGGGGGCTGAAAAATGTATTTCCAGTTACAGTTACAGATTTCACTGCATTGTACTCATTTTGATGACACTGCTTCATTTTTTCCATCAACTGATACCCGAGACTTAAAATTTCATATGTTTGCAAAGTACTTTTTTGATGATCAGGTGACAGAGGAAATACTGATATTAAATGATATTATTTAAAATATTGTATTTTAATCCTTTTGGTTCAGGGATTCTATGTTTCTTATGTCTGTGGGCAATTGTGCATCTTTTATTTGCTATCAGGAGTAAGAGTCACAAAATATATTAGTTTCTGTAGTGTCATCATTGATACTGTCAATAGATAAATTTAATACTGGATTTACAGAGAAAGGGGTATGTTTTCTTTCCTGTTTGCAGAGTACTAAGCACATTTCTTGCTGTTGTTCAGCATAAAGAAATATTACACATTCCTAAACATTTTGGGTAAGTAGAGAGTAAAATAGACTAAAATCAATTAGAAAAAGTGGGAGTTAAAATTGTATTGTTAAGAGAATAATAGGGAGGCTATGCAAAATGGAAAAAAATTAAAAACATTAAGAAAATGGAATAAAAAACAAAAGGATTTTGAACATAGTCTTTTAAAGTACTAGCTTACAATGATAACTTGCAAAAATAAACTAAAGAGAAACTTGCCCTGAGGACATTACATAAATTTAATATCAGTTCAGCATTTGTAGGTTAAATGGTCTCCCTCCCTTTAGTATCTCTCATGTTTTGCTTTCTTTATCCTTCTGCTGCTTTTTGCTATAAAATTGTTTTAGCTGGTGCCATTCTTCAATGAATCTTGACTATGCTATACTGCATGCCAGCAAAACAAGTTCCAAACTAAAACTAAAGATGAAATAATTAAATACTGCATCACAACACATGTATACAGGTAGCAAGAATGCAAGCCACCTGCCCAGGCATAAAGCTGACATTTTTTAATTTTCTAATGTTGCCACTTTGCTAATTAATACGTTTGTGTTATGTTTAGTGTCATAGCCTTTCATGGAATAGTAAAATGTTAGAAAATGTTTTTAAATTTATGCAATACACCCAAATGTGATTATAGTGCACTTTGATCAAGACGGTGTATTGGGAGCCTTGCAGAAGACATTGAGTTCGAACGGTCAGGGATCTTTAACAGGCCGTGCCTGCTCTATTGGGCCTCATACTTAGGGCTTGAGAAACCCATATGTCATTCATATCACCTGTAACTTATCTTACCTTTGGGAAATATAAACTGTATGTGGATTGAGGGGTAGAATGTCTTGATGCTGACCAAGAGACCGCTGCACGTTTAGCAGGCAGTGATCCCCTATAACAGTTAACGTGAGCAGGTGCCAGCCAGTGCTGTGCTGCACAAATCCTGTGGCCGCAGGATAACGTCAGCCAGCTTGATTGCAACAGGGGAGCCTGCGGGCAGCTCCCACTCAGCACCGTGATTACACCACCTTCATGGCCTTGTGTTTACCTAACAGCACAGCAAGAAGTTCTCATGAGAACATCCTTTGGGGAACAGAGTTGTTTTCTTATAAGGAAATTACATGTATTTGCTCAAAGGACCAAAAGGGAGAGCTTCTCTCCATGGGCAGGATCCATTCTGCTCTACAGTGTGCTGTGGGAAAATCCATCCGGGCTCCATCCAATGCTGCATGAACATAGGGTGCCCAGCATCTGAAGGAATGCAAGACTTACTTGCTATCTATATTCCACTTCTTTTTCTGTCTTATTAAAGCAGTTATCACATTAAGTCATTTGTTGTCAGGCCTTTTCTTATTGAGATTCAGAAAGAACCTTGCACCTTCTCTCCCTCTCCTCACCCTCCACCCTGGCACAGAACAGAGGGAGACACTCCACTGTACAAATTTCCACTGCTGGAGGTAAAACGCTTGCCACATAAGGTGGAAACAGGTGATTAATACTCCACAAGCCTTGCAGAATGGTGTGGCAGACTGGACTTCTCTTTCCCAAGATAAGCAGGGTAGCAACTAAACAGGAGCTGGGTGGTCCTACCTTTCACAGAGCATGTGAAACTGATAAGCAATTTCTTTAGCCTGAAGTAGGAGCACTGCAATGCCCTGGCAACTGGGTGCCTGGTGGCTCTTTGATCATGTATCGCACCGGCCATGTGAGGTGCCACTGGGAGCACGCCTGTACGCTCTACGTGGGCCCTGTGCCATACAGAGGTGATGTCCTTCTGTGGGAAATGGCTGTAGTGTCTACTGTGGTCATGCTCTGGCAGCGAGGTGTGAGCCCTGCTCAGGAAGCGTCATTACACCCCCGGTGAAAACTGCCTGCTAAAACTTGGTCAGACTGTGGGTTGCCAGCGCCACACGTGTGTGACAACTGTGCCATCGGCTTCCAGGTCTGCCCACTAAAATCTGCTGCTGTTGCCTTGTTGATGGGACAAACCCTGGGTTTTAGCAAGTTTGTGTGTTTAGTTGTTTTGGTAGGCTGCCAAACCTTTCTGAGAAATACAATCAGCAGAAGGAAATTGGTATTTTAAGCAGTATAATTAAGCTAAAATTGAGCAGAATTCATCAGAAAGAGGAATTTCTCTATCCAGAGAGTTTTCACACTGCTGAATTTTAAGAAATCTCAGGGGTTTGCTGCAAACATTGGTGGTATTAGAAACTTCTAAACATACATTTTGTTTGTAACTCCTTGTATAATACCATGGCTAATTCAGAAGCAAAACAAATAAAATCAACAAAAAAGAAAACTACTGCACAATAGGTTTTATACACATTCTGCTATTAATTAGGAAGTTCACAGCTCTTTCAGCTGGAGAGTGGGAAGAAACAGCAGCACGCTGCAGATTTTTCCTCATTTTAATACCTACAGTGTTCTGATTTTGTAAATTCTGTATCTTTGAAATCTTAATCCAGCCTAGGATGGTGAGAGAAGAGGGAAGGGGACAAGGAAAAAACATGTCAAGCATCTAAACAGACTAAGGAACTGCTAAATCAGTCTGCAGACTTAGGTTGCCATTTCAGGGTACCCAATGCTTACTTGTCCGCTGTTAGATGCGTCAGCTGTGTTGTGAGAAACCCACATTAAAGCCTCAATGCTGGCACACATAGAGCAAGAACTTGTACCTGGGCTTCCTAAAGTACAATTAAATACCCTTTTAACCACTTGCATATAGGAAAGCATGAGGGACTAGCTGATCACTCTTACCTGACTTTATGTTAATAAATTTACAAAGTTTGGGTTTGTTCTAGAATACAAAGGTAACATTAAAATCTGTTCTCCCTCCGAAAGATAATTCTCATTTTCCAGCCAGATCTGGATATCCAGGACCTTAGTTTTGCCCAGTGAAAGCACAAATTATTTTCTTTTGCCTCTCCCTTAGACTTCCTCAGAGATGCATATATTTCTCATTTCCTTTTTCCCCTTTTCCAGACAGACTTGTTATTTTCTCCTCATTGCTGAGGATATCAGACATAATCACTAGGCATGCACAGTACTTACAATACCACAGTATACTGTATGCAAAACAGTCCAATACTAAATATCCCCATCAACAGTTCATTGTGTACAACACTGCATTTCATACAAAGTCTTCTGGAAAATAATGTTAACTGGTGTAACGACAGTTTCTTTAGGAAGAAGTCTATATACAGGGAACACTGTCATCGTCTGTTGGTCAATCTATGACTAAAACTGTACAGAAAAATTGGAAAAATACATTTCAGTATCTACATTCACTTAAAATAACAAGAAGAATTAGAGTAAAAGCTTACGCTAGGGAATTATGTTTTGTTAAACTTCTGATAACCATCCTATTTGACATCATATATACAGCATCATACAGAAAGAAACTAACAACAACACTTCTGAAGTAACAGAGGCCGTTACTGTAACATGTAAACAGAAGAAGGGTCTACATTTATGAAGTTCCACCTAAAGAAAAAAAGGAACTAATGTTTTACTACAAAAAGACAAGTCCATAAGACTCTTACATGACCTTTTCAGTTGTATACTATTCATGAATGTACTATCCTTATTTCTTCCCTGGTAAAGTTGTGACAGCTTCCTGGTAATCATAACCTAGAGTAACAAGCTCCAATATTATCACCCTATTAAACACTCATTTCTGAAAGAAGTGACTACATAGCCCCCCAGTGTAGGAATCTACAATATTGGTTACAATTTACTGAATGGCCATACACTTTCTTGTCTCATTTTGTTTTGCTTAAACTTCCCTCATTCTTAGCCTTTCCAGTAAGCTCCTAAGAAATTAAATAACAAAAAGAAGGTATCCTGAGAGAATAAAATGACTGATTTGTTTTGCCCTTCAGAAAAAACCTTCAGCTTACCTTCAGGCTTTGTCTCCAAAATGTTTTATATTACATAACACTAAAATGGAAACATAAAACCAGGTAAATTTGCCACAAAATCTAGTGGCAAATTTGATGGCATGTTTTGATAGTCACATGCCAACATCATCTCTGTGATGGGTCCCTCAGAGAGGCAGTATGACAAATTATTCAATGTTCAGCATCACTAGGACAAGGTGGCATTCAGAAGAAACTAATAAGGTGCTTTGAAAGCATAGGATTGACAGAATTCCCATCTCAGTCCTAGTTCAGTGAATTGTCACTCTGTTAACACCTTAAATTCACTGTCTCCTGCTAGTATTTCCTTTCTTTCTGAGATCAAAACACAAACATCTGCTTGAGCTTTTTCAGAAGTTAGGAAACTTTAGATCTTTCTTTGATGTCTCCATGGTGATGGGACTCCATGGTCCCAATCTGACATGAGGATTTGAATTTTTTTTGCTTGAGTAGCAATAGATGTACACCATCTGTTGGTAGCACCTGGAAGCAACATAAATGTAGTAATAAAGTGATTTCCTACTTATTTACATTATTTTAAGTTGCCTTTCTCACCTCCTCCTATTCCTCACTTCCCAGCTCCTGAAGACTAAGAGGCAGCTAGCACCTCTCCTTTTCCCCCCCACACCATCTCTTGGTACCATCACATTTATCTGAAGACCTCCACCCAACATCTGAACCAGCATTACTCTTGTGTCTCCACAAATTTTTAACCTTCTTGCTTTGTAAACCTCTTAGTGTTCTTGAAAGAAGTGGGCTAGGTTCAGTGTAGCTCCTGTAGAAGCTCCTTTGCTGCATCTCATCTCCCTGATAATGTCTGCTGCTACCTTATTCTGTAGGGCTAGCTCTCAGTATCATACCTGCTTCAGCACAGCCCCTAGACTAATAGATCCAAGAGATCTTTGATATTAGTACATCTCATCAGTGAAGCGTACATCACTGCTTGGTAACTTGCTTGAGTGAGCTGACTGATTGAATCCAGTATTGGATTACTGAAAATGATATACACAGACCCATGCAAAAGTCAGGATCATCTCTCTGTACCCCATCCATTTCCAAAACACAGAAGTTTCCTTTCACTGTCTCCAAACACTTGCATGTTTGATTGTTATTATGCAAACTGGGCATTTAAGATCATAGCACTGTTGTGGGAAGGATTTGCTAACAAAAATATATGAGGGTTTGGAATTGTCTTTTAAAGTACATGCAGGCTTGGGGAGAGGCCAGCACTAGATGTGTTCACAATTTTTTTCCGTGAAAGGTAGCTAAATGTCTGCCTTACAAAAATATAGACACACAGCCTAATTTTAATTTTAATAAATATAGTTATTAAGAAAAAACATGGCTGTTTCAACTCCAACTATTCAAATCCAATTGTTTTGAAAGATACATTGCTTCTAACTGCTGATTCTAATAAGAAAGAACAATGATGAGGTAAAAAGATTCCTACCAATAATGCATTTTCATGTTTATAATCCCTAAGAATCTAAATCCCTTTTTATTCATTCAGTGCCATGGGCTTTCATGGCTTAAAGCACTATAGCTTATAATTAGCTAAGCTAAGTCAGATACATGACAAAACTCCAAGGCCAGCCTGAACATAACAAGAACTATGCTGGTATGTTCCTCATTAATATGACAACAAAGTGTTAGTTTTGACTTCATTTGTCAGTCTGCAGAGCTCCAGATTTCCTATTTATGCCAAGCACTATAAGGAGGTATGATGCATGCTGGAATGAAATTCAGTTCAAGACATCAGTAAGTGAAGGTTTTATCAAGGACACTAAAAAAACCAGTCTCAAAAACCAAGGCAGAAATTCAAGAAAAGAAAATAAAAGCCATGGCTATATTCCAAACCCACTTTGTTATTATTGATAGGTTTGAAAGATGCTGATGGCAACCATCAGAGCATAATAGTGATGGTGGCCTGTATCCCACAACTATAAAAAGTTTTGCTAATTCCAAGAAGTGTTTCAAACACTCTTGGGCTCAGTAAAAAGGGCTATTAACAGAAGGCAAATAACAGAGGTAAGAAACTGTGAGTGTCTTACCAGTCTCTCTGGTCAGGTGAATAATTGATGATAGAGATGGAAACAGTCCTCTTGGGCACTACTGAGAGATCCCCAGAGCATTATTAACTGCAGGCTGTTAGTCAGGTAGAGCTGTGACCTGGGCCACATAGTCCAGCATTAAGAACTCATATTCCCCACCCCACCTTTTTTTTCTTTTCAACCTGTTGTCTAAAATAATCACATTAATAAATTTACTTACAGCTTGAGGATAAGTTATGAATCTGAATCTTTAATTTGCAACAATATGAATCAGTTTCGCTGTGAAAATTTGCTTCAGTTTCAGAAGCAAAATTCTACCTTTATTTGTTTTTTGCCAAGATAAAATAGATATTCCTTTTATCTTCAAGTTATAAAACTCTTCAAATTCATAGCCTACATTGCAACCAATAACAAGTACAGAAACTTATAAAATAAACATGTATTTCTATATTATATAACAAGTCTGTGCACATATTTAAAGAGAGAGAGAATATATACATTCAAGGCAACATATTAGAAGTGCAAGATTATTTTTATATTTTATATATAAAAAACAATAATACACACAAAATACAAAAGATCTTTAAACATACAGTACATCCTGAAATAGACGGATTTCTCCAAAGAATTTGAAAACAGAGCTGCAAAATGCTAGAAATGCTGCTATCTAACTAATTTAATGTAATCAGCACAACAACCTGTTGCACACATTTTGTTCTGAAGTCCATTCAGAATCTTGAAAGTAAGAAAATTTGCATTGGAACTATTTATGATATTTTAATTTAATGTTCATATTGAAATAGCTTTCTGAGATCCCATTTGCATCTGCCTACTATAAAATCATTTTGAAAGTCATAGCTTTTTCCCATAGAGTTTAGAAGATAAAACTAATGTTGTAGAATATAAAATCTCTATGTTAGTTACTTTAAATATGAGATCTGAAGATAACAATTAGCCCATGTGTGCCATTAACTTATGAACATATGCATTAGTTGTCTGATTTTCAGAAAAGCTCCATGAAAGGTTTAAGTAGTAAAGGAATAGGAATGACTATACTGGATCTCACTTAAGAAAGGGGAAAATAAGAGTTTTAAGCATTCTAAGAATTCGCTTTTCTAAGGTATAACTGAATTGTCCTTATTCAGGAAACAATAGAAAATAAATACCTACTAAATTGTTTAATGAACTATGGCTTTGAAAATTGAAATAGTTCCCCTCTTTATAGTAATGTTAGGCAAATAATATTTGTCCTTCAGAACCAACTTCTTTTCTAATGAATTTAGCATATAGCAAGCAAGATGACAACATGCAACATTAACCTGCAACTACTTATAACTTTTATCTACACACTGTAAGTCAAAAAGACTAAAAGAGTCAGTTAGAAAATAGAAAATCTTAGCTCTAACAATGAGTGCCTTGGGAATGCTTGAAGTAGGTGCCCTTTGCACATCCTTAAGAGGATGGAGTCATATAGCATAGCCTGGTGATGAGACCAACTCAAGCACAGTTTTGAGAGAGCTCTGCCTGCATTTTATCTTTGAGATAGCCACATCGGATATATGAGAATGACATTTAATCAATAAGGATGACTTTTCATCAATATTGCTGACCGATCCCACAGGGTCGGTTCTTCCCTTAGAGCTCACCCTCAGTCCAACAAAAAATTTCCTGAGCTTCTGCCAATGTTACGTCCCTAGCCACATTCTTAGGAAAAACCTCTCTTTCTCCCATTGCTCTGGTCTGGCCATGCGTCCCTCCCTTTCCTTTACTCAGAATTTGTGTCTCACTCTCTGCATGTTGTGGGGTCACTGGCTTTTTGTCTCCCAGCCGCTCCCCTGTCCCACTCATCCTTAGCTGTGCTCTGCAATGGTAGAAACCCCCCTTTTCCCAGAGAGCTTCACCTATTCAGTGTCAAGTGGCTAGGGCAAGGTGAATGGGCAGCCTTCATTCCTGCTGTCTGGGTGCAGAACAACACAGATAGGCAGTAAATCACAACCAATAAAAACAAATAATCCAAGACATCTCATTCTCTTTAAAGAGGAGAGACCGCTCTGTTCTTTGCAACTGATGTTGCCTAATTATGTTTCAAATACTCACTGAAATATTGGACTACTTTTCAAATGTCTACCAGCTACACTCTTAAGAAAAATGATGACATCTAGTGACAAGACAGAAAATCACAGCACTGTCTTCCCTATGCAGGACTGAATACACATTCACGTCTACACTTGTTGCATCTATATACTCACTGCAGCTTCAAGATTAACTGTTTCTTGTGTTAAAAATCAGCAGAAATGATAAACCAAACAAGACTTAAATTGCCTGGCTTGCTTGGATCTTTATCCAGCTGCATTTTAAATGCACACCATTTTAATTTCACAAATTAAATGTCCCTCATACTTTACCCTAAGATCTTATACACTGACATGTTCAGAAAGTAGTAAACTATAACCTGCACTTGACAGACTTTTTTGTAAAAAGTAGCAAAAATGAGTGTACTATTTATATACTTCCCCCTGCCCCCAATATGGATGCTACATCAAGAAAATTCAGAGTTTTGTATTATTCTGCTCACAACATAAAGAATAACATAAAAGCTTGGTGGTAACACTGTAGTTGTAGATTAAAGTATAGGAGTTCAGGCAATACTAGTCTCCCTAATCTTTTTCCGAACAGCTGTTTCGTTTGGGTTTTTTTCCCCAGAGGGCATTATTTCCCTCCCAGTGTCCTAGACTGTGAATGAATTTCTGGGATATAAAAATGGTACTCATGTTTCTGCATGATAGGTCTTCTTAATCTTGATCTCGGCCTACAAATGCCTTCTTATATTATGTATCTTTTCCCTATAGTATGTGTCTTTTCCAGCTTTTACTTTACCAACTTGACAACATAACATTGTGTAAAGCAACATTTGTACTATTTAGCAGTTCATTTTATGTTCTATTAATTACGTGACACAAAACAAGGCACTGAACTACATCACATTATTGTAATGTTATTGTCTTTATTGTACCATTCTGGACTCATTTCCAGCTGCCCTTGATTGGAACTTTGTTATAGGAAACCATAATTCTTATTTTCACAGTAGCTACATTATCTAATGTGTCCTTATATATCATCTTACATTTCTTTCCTTTCTTCCTGAAAAACTTTAAAATTCATCTAGAAGGCTGTTTTAGCAATGATAGAGTAATTTAATTCTCCATTTCCTTGGTAAAGAAAGATTGCACATGATATACTGGCCCATTTCAGCTCAGGAAAATACTGGAGCATATTCCTGCAACATATCCTTTTATCCCAATGGCTCAAGTATATATCTGAATTCCATTGATAATTAAGAAATTTAGGCATATTTGCAAGTACTGTTCTGAATAGTAACACAAATAAAAATGTACTCAAATTTTTTGCTGACCTTAGATCATTTCTGTCCTGTTACATATGCAAAGAATGATGTTGAAAATTCCTAAAAACAGGCATTTTGAAATAAGAGAGTTATTTATATGTATACTTATTCCCATTAATAGAAGTGGGCCTTTCAAGTCTGCACCAAGTTTTAAGCAGAACAACTCTGCAGGGACTGAATGAATTGGTAAACACATCTTCTTTCATTTTAATCCCATGCTGACTCCAAGAGCTGCGCCACAGAACTTCAGAAAAAGCAACCAAAATAACTACATTAGTAAATTCTTGTTATAGATGATGCTTGTCAAAATATAGCTTCTAGTTTAAAGACTTCTCCAGCTGTCCTGTTTTTTCCTGCCTAAACAACTAACATTTAATTATTAATTAGATTATTAATAAAATAGGTTGCATAATTTAGATACAAAATGTATTGTTTCTAATGACAATGGAAAATCTGAACCACCAATTTAGATGAAGTTGATGATAATGATAAAATAATATAGTAGTAAAAACAACTCCAGTTTGGCTAATAAGAAAATAATTTATTAAAGTAGGAAGATTTACAAGCAATTATATTATAAACTCCACCTGGTTTTCCACTTAAGAAACGAATTACGAAATATTAAGAAATCTGTAATTGGAACTGCAAAAGATGAAATGGCTTATTTAGTTAACTAGTCCATATGGTTGTTCAGGGTGACAACAGCTATCTTAAGAAGAAACACAACCCAGTTTTATATATAGCTGACTAAATTTTACATTTCTGGTATAAGCACAATTTTTCATTCATTTCAGAGTTCTTCAAGATAAGACCTGTGTTATGGTACTAGTCTGCAAAGAATGTAAACATATTCTTTTTCTGTAAAACAGGTTAGCAAAATCAGCAATCACAAAAGCTGGTTATAAGCCCACAGTTCAAGGATGCATCTGTATTTGTATTTAGTTTGGCTCAGGAGTGCATTTTGAAGCTAGTCCACCTTTATCAGTTTGGTTTGCATAGCAGACAAGTCCTGGCACACAAACAGAATGTAAATGAAGTGAAACCAGAAGGTATACACCAAGACTGTATACACAGTGCACTGTGGTCATTAGGACCTAACTAGAATTAATCTGAAGTAAAACCCCTGAAACACAGGCAACATAGGCACTGGTTACTCAGTACTGACTGCTTCATGCTGCAGTAACCCCCCCCATTATGATACCTTATTTGCCACTTAAGATACAGCCTAAGGGGTCTTTAAAGATAATCCCTCTGAGCAAAGTCCTGACAAACACTGAGGATGTCTACGGTTGCACTGTAGAAATCACTGGTTAATGTCTGTTTTATCATATACCATCGCGAGATTGACAACTTCTTAGTAGAAAAGTCCCTAATACCTATGCTGAATGAAGTGAATTTTCCAATCTTCCTCTATACTGAATCTGGAACATCCAAAGGTATCTGGATATAGTCTCTTTCTCCCACTTTCCAGGGAGACCAAGTCATGCTATGAATCCACAGAAATGAGTTCCTGAGGGATGACTGTGTGTATGAATTTCTAACATGGAACCTGCTCTGAAGTAAAAGTCCAGGAATCTTGCCCAGTGTGGGGAGGGTTACAACACAACAAAAAAAGTGAGTTTGCCGTACAGAAGAGTAGTAGTGCCTACCTCAGTGATTCAAATCTTCAACATATACAAACATATCTGTACAGTTAATGCACGACTGTGGGACACATATCAGTTGTAAACAGAGATGAAAATTGTCATTCTCAATCTTGCATCTAGCAATTTTTCTTAATTTTCTCTCTATTTCCTAGTGTGAAGCACAATACACTAGTGTTTTGCATGAATGTTTAAGCAGCTGTCGTGGTTTAACCCCAGCCAGCAACTAAGCACAACGCAGCCCCTCCCTCACTTCCCCCCAAACCCAGTGGGATGGGGGAGAGAATCAGAAAAAAAGTAAAACTCACGGGTTGAGATAAAGATAGTTTAATAGGACAGAAAGGAAGAAAATAGTGGTGATGATGATGATGATGATAATAATAATAATAATAATAATAGTAAAAAAGGATTGGAATATACAGAACAAGTGATGCACAATGCAATTGCTTACCACTCACCGACCGATGTCCAGTTAGTCCCCAAGCAGCGATCCGCCCCCCCCAGCCAACTGCCCCCAGTTTACATACTAAATATGACATCACATAGTATGGAATATTCCTTTGGCCAGTTTGGGTCAGCTATTCTGGCTGTGTCCCCTCCCAACTTCTTGTGCCCCTCCAGCCTTCTTGCTGGCTGGGCATGAGAGGCTGAAAAATCCTTGACTTAGCATAAACATTACTTAGCAACAACTGAAAACATCAGTGTTATCAACATTCTTCTCATACTAAATCCAAAACATAACACTATACCAGATACAAGAAAGAAAATTAACTTTATCCCAGCTGAAACCAGGACAGCAGCTCATGCACCTACGTATAGTGCAGAGAATGATTCATCAGAATTACTGAAATGTAAAGGCTCCTGCTTTATGGTATGCTGTTTCAGCTTTCACTCAGGCCTGCAGGTATTGCAGTTAGTGAAGACCACAGAATTTCATCATTATACAAGATTTCTGTGTACCACTTGGGTCACAATGTATTTAAAGATATCATTGTATCTATGCTTTAGATCACAAATACTGATATAAATGATAAAATTTCATAAATTTAACAATTTCCAGCCATCCAAGAATATTAAAGTGGTTTATAACATCTGTTAACTCAAATGTATAATTTAACCTTGAAAATTAGACATTAGTAGCCTTGAATGTTACACAGTGATACTCTATTTTCTTTAAAAATAGCCCTTGATATAGTTTGCTAGAACATGTCACTAGAGGTCAGAATATTGATTTCTGCAAATTCCAGCTAATCCTGAGTGCCATATTTTTCCACTGAACACCATACAACCACTAGGTAAATAGCTTGTATTTTGTCACAGGTATGTTCCTTAAAAATTTTCCTTAAAAATTTTCTTTGCATACAAACTTCAAGAACTTTGGAGAAAAGACCACAGAAACTCATTGTATATTTATTGATTTGCTGCTATAAATCTTGAGGCAGGTCTGCAATTTATTTTTTAAAATGGCAGCATTCAAGGTAATTCGTCTGACATAGATTTGCAGTAAAGTGAGAGTAATGTGCCAACAGCATCTGTAGTTGAAAACACTGCAATTAAATCATCTATAGGTTTTCTTACTTGAGTTCTAAACACCCAAAAGTTTCACAGAATTGCTAGGTTTGCGCTGACCTAAAGCAGCGCCTGTCAGAGAAGAGGACAAGAGTATACTTTTCAATGTATTCTTACAGATCTCATCTAAAATCCAGAGAACACAGCAGAAACATTTCATTACACATAATAGCAATTCCTGACAAGTTAAAAATGTCAAGACATTAAACAATTTCATGTGTACTCACTGGACATGTGAATTCACAGAAGGGCACAATGCAAACTCTCACCAAACTATGTACTTCTTCATAAATGGTACTTACCTACAAAGCAAAAAAACAGAAAAAAGCCTTAAAAATCTATACAGACACACATGTATGTTTTAGCATCCTAAAAGATGTCAGAGCATCACAGTATTGTATTAACTTCTGCAAAAGGTTGCAGTCAAAACATATTCCTAGATTTACAACTTATACATCATTGGCTACGTATAGGATACAAGGATTCTCATATCAGATTTACTTTGCATTTTTCCTTCTTAATTTTGGAAAATCACCACTTTTAAGGTCTAAAAAGACTTGCAAAGTTTTGCTACCTGCCCTACATTCCAATTTTAAGAATCAGTTAGAATACAAAAACATGTTAAAAATGTACAAGGTTTTAGCTACAAAATTAAATAGTACAATAATAACAGCTGTAAGAAGAAGAATTAGCATATTCCTAAGTAGGCTATTGAAAAGATTAAAAGTTTACTTTTTTTATATGGCTTTATGCTTTAGTTTCAGATAATGCTACTCTACAATTCAAACTATTTCTAATATCAGAGCTCCAAAAATTGTTCCAATATTATAAATATTTAGCACTAAATAACATTGTTTATTCATAGGTCTGACTCTTCAATCACATGTGTTGCCTACCTTTGATAGTGTAAAAAAACCCAACATGGCACATAATTGACTTGGCCAACTTCACAAAAATCAGTCAATAATCAGATTGAAATAATACTTTAGTCCTCAAATACCCAGTCATGTGATATATAATGGAGAGTGGATGAACATGCTTAATCTCGCCCTTTAGAGTCATTTCATACCATTAAATTATGAGGCATTCTCTTGCTTTCTGTTCTTTCAAAGGGAGAAAAATAAATTAAAAAATACAGGAGAAATTTCTTAAATGATATGAATTTCAAAGCTGTGAATTTCTTGCCTGTGCTTAGGCAAAGGTCACCAGGATGCAATTGTATTCTACAGTTGTGTAAAATAGGCTCTAAAACACTGTATGCATGTGCATACAATGAAAAACAAACCCAACCAACCACAAATCCCAAAATCAAGCTTTATGCCCAAGTACTGGCATTACTGCATAGGGTTGGTCCTACTTTGCTACAGCTGTTCTAAATTATTTTGTGTTGCTGCATGCAAATGTTTCCATACCTATGTGTCTGCAGGCTATAATAAAATTTGTTTCCAGTACTCCACAGCAACGAAGACTCCCGAGCATTTGTTAGCTACAGAAAGGTTTCAGTTTCTGTTCAAACTAGAGAAAAGAATGTGATTTGATATGAAAGGTCTGTTATGACACTGGCAAATGTAAGACTGTTTAATTTGTTTCACATCCTGTTTTATTGGTTGTGAGCTACTTCTGCACAGCAAAACACAGTGTCAAGGCCTACATTAAACTGAGCTATATTACACATTTATGAATTAGCAGTGAAGCTGCCGCACTGGGTGTTGTAATGCTGTGCCCAGTAACCTGGTTACAGTAGTAATTGACTTTGCTTTTTCCTTTTCCTTATCTAGGCTCTATAACACAAATGCTCCATTTTCGCCAACCTAGGAATTTTGTGGTTCAAGCAAACATGCCCGTCTGCTCATGATGTGCATGACAAAGCTGGAAAGATGTGTGTATATTTTTAGAAAAACCTCTTTGCTTTACTGACTCTCCTCATCACAGTCATGTTATATAGCCAGAACAACAGCCAGAAAGCCATCAGACAAAGGTGACTTTTAATAAAGCAAAGATGTTATCCCAAACTCAAACTCAGAACAACAGACACATATATCTTAGACCATCCAAAACGGTAGATGTTCTTGCTCCATACAGTCTCTTTTTATTGTAATCATTGTGATAGCATACACTTGAATTGGAAAGGTACTGGAGGTATTTCCTCAAGGCTGACAGACATTGAGTTCAGGAAGGCTTGGAAAAGGCATTGTAATTAATGAATTTCCATTTCAGCCATTGAAAAACTGTTAGCCATTGAAAAGCTCTTCCAAACAAAATCCTTAAAGACAACAAATGGAAGCTGCAAGACTTGCAGTTGCCTTCAAAACATCCTTACTCCAGGTATTAAACATTGGGGGGAAAAAAAAAACAAACGACCCACACACTATAAATTGTCACAAATGCCTTTATTTTTCTAAATACATGCAAATTTCTATCATTCCTCATGAAAGAAAGATCAAGTTGAAATTCCTAATCTGTCTATTCCATTTACATGAATTTTTGATCTCTTGGTATTAGTTTTTGAAAATTATTTACATCAAGCTGAAGAACAATGAAATGGAGGTTACGTAGAGCGTGACATGCTCTAATAAAAATAATCCCATAGCGATCAGGGATTCCTGGGAAGACTGATCTTGCCAACTTCTTCAACATTTTCCAACATATCAAGCCCCATATGTAAGTCTTAGCAGGCTGACAGGTGTGCTTGCTGCATGTATCTGTGGAAAGTTCCACCTATATCATGGAAAGCTCATCTGCAGAGACCTCGAGACAATCTAATTGCTCATGAAGATCAACCATATTACATCAGTACTTTTTACTGTCCTGCCTGAAGTCTGAAAGCTAGCTCACAGTCAAATTACATTAAATGCTCAGTACTGATTACTGAATATATCCACAGATAACAAAAGTAATTATGATTTTTTAATACCAAAAAAAGAAAAAGGAAAAAAAAAACCCAAAGAAAATAATTTCCCCTCCATCCCAGTTCTCAGAAAAATGGAAATAATATTGGAGACTCCAGTCAGGTGCTTGTCAGTCTTGAAATACCCTAATCCAATCAACTCTGCACAGAATTCTACATGAGTATGAAATCACATATCTACCTGACAGTACTCATAGGCTTAGTAGCACTGAAACCTTATCATTGCTAATTTAAGTATAAAACAAAGGCAATTTTTAATACTATATAGTTCCAGGATTTTTTGTTGGGTTTAGTTGATCTGTGAGTTCAATTTACTGCAACTGAAATAGCTTAAGAGTGTGTCTCAGTAAGCAATGGCCATTCTACCTACACAACTGTGCCAAGAAAATTTACTTCCAGGCTGCAGGTCTTCTGTCATTCCACTTTTGTATCATTCTAGAGAACAGAGCAGCAAGTATGCTTAAGCGTGCTATGGGTTTATGGCAGTATTAACGTTTTCAAAGATTTTTAAATATGAATTTTTGAGGAAAGGGGTGCTTTTTCCACTGTATGTTATATAGTATTGAGTTAACTAAGCATTTAAAATGATTAATAATTCAAAGCTGCAAGTAAAGTTTCCTTGTGGCTGATAGGACAGGAAATATTAGACTATTATCCTCCTTTCACACCAGCCAAGTCTTGTGTTCTTGGTTGTTACCCAATCAAGTGTGGTTTTCTTTGTGGCTGCTCTGTTTTTTTTCCCCTTAAACACGAATCTTAACTTTTCTAATTTCTCAAAAACCCAAGAACGTTTGCATTTTTCCTATTAGGAAACAACATTAACAATAACCCCAAAATTAATTTGGAACACTAGAACTCTGTAAGGATTATTAGAAATGAAACTAGTTTAGCCAAAAGATTCATGTTCAGTTCATGGCATTGAAAGGACTTCAAAATTCTTTGCAAACTGCAGTTACTGATTAATTTAGGTGTATTAGGATGACAGAAATCATAAAGAAATTAACCAGAAAGCACAAACTCACGTTTTCTGTATCAACTTGTGCAAGGTGGGGTTTTTTTAATTTTAGCTTTGAAAACACTATAATTAATGCTTAAACATAAGAAAAACAGATCTTTACAAAGTGTACTGAGGTTTACAACATCAGGAGACATGAATGTGAAAGTCTGCCAAGAAAATGACAACTTAACTGTGCAATGTATCAGAAATTATGCAACAAAGAAAGAATTATGAGTTTAGTCTATATAAAGGACTAATTCTACTTCATTAAACAGGCTGTTTGCTTTCTTATGAATTATTAAAATTGGAAAATATGCTATAAAAATAATGTAAATACTCAGCTGGAAAATTATACATTCAAGGAGTTATTTCCTCTCAGATTACTTTATCAAGGGCTTTATAGATATTATTTATTTATTTTCCCCCTTATTTCTAAAATAAGGACTTCCAACTAGCCTGAGGCTGCCTGCCTGCCTGCCTACTGAATTTGCAGTAAAATAAATAGGAGCTGAGAAACCATTACATGTCCACAGTCACAACCCTGCTGTCACACATGCATTACATATCCTCTTTTAAACATTAGAATCTCATGTGCAGGATGGTATCTCTCGCTGTCCATTTAGTTCTCTGTGTATGCAACTACGTGAAGCAAATGAAGAGGGAATAGTTGCTGAATATTGTTGATACAAAACCATGGGGTTTTCTATGTAAGCATAGCGCTTGTACATTATGTCTGATGACATGCATTCAAGTTGTTAGCATTCTAACACAAAACTTTCTGTTGCCATTTTCTCCTTCTGCTGGAACCACAGGCAATGGTATCCATCATTTTGCATTCTTAAAAGCAACAGAAATTAACTACGTCAAATACTATCACAGAAGATACATTAATCAAAACAGAAGAGCAGAACAGATAGGCATTTCTGAAAGTCCAGAGGAGATCCTCTGCCACTGGTGGTGGTGATCTTTTCTTGCCCAAACCAAATCTTGTGTCTTAAAGAGGGGGAAAAAGAATACACCAACTGAACCAAAACATTTTTCTTATTATTTATGTATGACATTCATCACGAAATGAAAAATAATCATCCCCCAACAATTACTTTGAGCTGTGCAAAGTCACCTGAGCAGGAGAGGATTCTCCTCTACAAAGTCTAATAACAAGACAATACAGAATTTAGATCTCCTTAATCTCAATGCTATTCCATAACTGCAGATATATTCCATACGTCTGTTATCTATTAGATGGTCAAAACCAGTTTCTCAGAAGTTCTCTTACAACAGGAAGTTTCCTTATTTCAGTTTTAGCATTTCTGTATGAGACTACTTTTAAGTGTACTCAAGACAACATGTAGTTAAATGAATATCGTAAATTAGCAAGGCATATATTACAGAAGAAAGATTACTTTAATCAAAATAATGGAGTAAAATATATATACAGTAATGGATTTGTTTCAAGTCTTTGTTCTGCTAATAATAGGCACTAATTACCTTATGCAAAGAAATCCAAGTCGCAGTTAAACTTCCTTTAAAAGTTGTAATTATAATCTACATTGTTTCATGACTCACTTTCTATAACATAGTGCTGGAATACTGTTGCTCAGTGAAACTGAAATTACCTCTGTAAAGTATTTTCTTACCTTTCTGCACCAGTGGTCATAGTAAGCCACATGAGACTGCTTCATAGGTAAATCAGCTTGGGGAGGTAGGACCTCCGAGGCAAGCTCAGGTAACTGGGCTCAACCCAAAAGCTGAGGAGTTTCTCATGCTTACCTACCTACTTCTTTCAGGTAATTGTGAAAAAGCAACTGACGACTTTTTCTCTCTTTTGTCAATTTTACTGAGTCATTGTTTTATGCTGTTGGTAACAATACATTCTATTACTATTACTAATGCATTGTATCACTACCACCACCAAACCCCAAACATTCCACAACCTGACATCCTTTATGGATAAACTGTTTTAAAACATCTCAAAAGTCACTAATCTTGTCTTTTACATCCCCAAAGTAATTTGCAGAGAATGTATTTATCTGCGTAACAGTGTCTGATCCCCTTGCAATGCCTGTTTCAGTTGCCTGTTGTAACTTCTTTCAAGATAGGTTTGTAAACCTCCATGCTGTGGTCTTATTTTCATTGCACTGTTGCCAAAATGACAAATTGAGCTTTGGTCTACACATCCATCCACAATCACAGAACCCTAGGCTACGTTTTAGGATGCTATAATTCAAAGTATCTGGCATGCCAGGATATATAAATTAAAGTTCTAGTTTTGCTGGGGCTCAGGCCAGTAAAGCAGAGGTGGAGTGGTTACTAAAAACCTCCTGAAAAACAGACAAGTCTCCCTGGGGTAACAAGTGTTTACAAGTTTATTGCTCTGAGTCTTTTGCTCACATGCTCATTTTTACCATGCAGTAGATGTGAAACAATGCAATATAGCTTTTTTTTTCTTAGTGAAAGTAAGTTCTCATATCAACCAAGGCACTGCATTCAGGGTGGGTGATGATTTTTTAAACACATCACAATACCTGGGCTTGCTCAACAAAATCACACTTTCACCAAGGATCTTACTTCTATGATACTTTTGATTTAAAAAAAACAACCAATCCAAAAAAACCAAAAAAACAAATCCCAAAACATTTTTTTTCCCCAGGAAGCTCTTTCTTTCCTTCTGCTTTACTGACCTGGTCCTCTGCCACCACACTCTCAATGAGAGCTGGAACATAACTCAGGAAGACTTCAGGTCTGCTACGCAAAACACAACAAGAATCACTGCAACCCTCTTGTCTTCCTTCAGCCCTCACTAGAATTTCCCATTCTTGCTTCTTTCTTACTTAGGACTTGGCAAACCTACAAAACGGCTGCAAATCTGCTCTGTTCAATTGCATTTCTCAGCACATTAAGAAGGAGAGAGTGAGGCTAATCCCTATCATATTCTTCTTCCTAAAACTGGAGTAGGGAGTCCGTGCAAGCAGATACTCTCAGAGGGGGCCGGGGGAGCAGTGGTAGAGTAGGGCCAAGTAACACCAAACACAGACCAACTTCCAAAGAGCTGCACAAAGCACAGCCCAACACTGGTATCACAGATGCTGGTTTTGTTGCTGAATACTGCTGTATAACTTTATATTGTGTAAATATCCTTAAAAGGGACATTACAATACCGGAACATGGGGCATCAATGACAAACATATGGAAAGCAAGGGATATGCTGCAAATTCATACAGTAGTTTACTTCACTATAACATGAGCTGAAGTCCTAATAGCTCATCAATTGTTAATTACGACATTCTGGTCTGCTAATAAATTTTTCATGTGTAGCCCTTTTTTCAGGATCTCTCAGTCCAGAATATCCTTCTTGATGTAATCAATATGGATTAAAGAGGGTATGCAACAGCTACTGCCATTTTATCTTGCCATTCATTAAAACTGACTTAGAGTGAACATATGCTTTTTATACATGTACAAAGTTACAGTTCTATGAATGCATAACTCAGCTGGATACATTTCAACCTCTGGTTTAATTTCTTCTATTTGACATATTTAGCCCATACTCTAATCCAGCTGTAGACAGTCAGATGAAGGGTCTTAATTTGCTAGATAAAATGCCAAATAGGCATAAAATAATAACAGAGAAGGTGCAACGTAACTGATAAAAATTACGTGATTTAATACTGTACATATATATGTACACAAAAAAACACCTGAAATATTTACAGATGAAAGCGAATAGAAAGTCAGTGAATTTTCATCTTCCATCCTTAAAAAACTATGCAAAATATGAAAGTGTTGTAAAGTAATAACTTAATTTCATTTTTATGCTTTTTGATTCATACTTTTTCAATAAAAGAAATATTAAAAACACATAAACAGTGATCAGAAAATATCCCTACTGGTCTCCAGTCAGCTTAAATCCTCTCTGAAATTCCTGGGAATGGTATTTTTACCTGACAGCATGACACTGCCTCCCTGCTTGCTGGTCTTTAGAATAAAAAAGCCTCTTCTTTGCCTTACACATTTCTGATGCATGTCACACACATGCTGAGCTAAAGCACTGTGGAAAACAACAGCGAATTTTACATTATTCTAAAAGAAAAGCTTTTTTAAAAAGAAAAAAAGACAGCAGTGGTCCACACTCTACATAATTCTTTCTTGAACATTCTTAATCTGACTCTGTTGAGTAACAAACAACAGACATTTAACAAAGGCAATATAATACTCCCATATCCTAAAAATCATAGTGCTCGAATTATAAATATTCTTGAAAAAATTCTGCTCTGTAATTATTTAATGACCAAAAAATTCAACCTAGGCAAGAGGGACAGCATGGTATTTTCATTTATTTTCTGCAATATCAAAATAAGGCTAGTTTTAGTAATGAAGCAAGAATAAGATATTCCCAAGCCTCTCTAAGTAGCCTTAGCAGTGTTGTATAGTTCCTCCCCACACCCTCACCTCAAACCTCTATTAAGTTCTTGGGCTTAAACACAAAGAAACTTATACAGGCACATTCAGGTTATAAATTTATCCAAGTAAAAGTGGTAAAATCAATCAAGTTACCAAAGAGCAAAATATTTAAACCAAACCTTACCGAGTTGTTTGTTTCTTGGTAAAGGTAAAGGTTTGTTAGATATCATTTAAGTTACCATGTGCGCCCTTTCTTTTCCTTTTCCTCATCTCAGTTTAGTCAATGTTTTTATAAGTAACAAAGATCGTAAGAAATTATGTTGTTTCCATTGAAAGAAACTGTGAAATCCTTTAAAAGAAGAAGAATTAGCCAGTGTTCTCTTGGGATGAGCAATGATGTTAATTCAACAGAATTTGAGGCTGATGCAATACTGTCTAGCAGGCAGATAAACAATATTCAGAATGTATGCAAATGACTTAGCCAGTTCAGGTGAGCAAGTGAGGTCTTCAGAGGGACTGTTCCTAATTACTGAAAATCATTAAAAGAAAGGGAAGAATTTCTTGCCTCTGATACTGTCAACTTCCACACTTAAGTATTGGTGAATAATTTCAGCCAAAGGTGACAGCCCCAAATACATACTAACAGGTCTCAAAATATTTCTTTTCTGGTTAGGAATGCTCTAGGTTGCACTGGTTGGATACAGACATATAAACAACTCCCCAGTCACAGACACACATGGATACAACTTTGCTGGGTTGGACCATAAGTTCACCTAGCTGGATTTTTTACTTTCTGACAGAGGCCACTAACAGATGCTCATGGAAGAAGTGAAAATAATACTTCAAGAATAGAATGGCATTTTTCTCAATATTTCCTGCCAAAACACGGCAAGCTGAATTCATGGTTTAATTCGCATCATCATTGTGTCAAATAGCTCTCAACAGACTTTTATCCTAGGATTTTACCTAATAGTATCTTGAACTTATGTATACTTTGGCATCCACATAAACAAATTTACCATGCATTCTGTGAAAAAATACTTTGTTTCAAACCAGCTGCCTGATCATTTCACTGAGTGACCTTGTTCTTACATAAGAAATAGCAAGTAGCTTTTCCTTATTCACATTTCCTCTGCTGTTCACAATTGTATTTATTTTCTCATAAACCCAAGCTCTTTTCCAAATTGAAGCATCCTAGTCTACCTGATCATTCCTTGCTGTTCTCACTATTTGTTTTCTAATAGTTCTTAACAATCTGAGTATCTTTTTGGCTACTCCTTAGCACCAAGCTGATATTTTCAAAGGACTACCCACAATGATTGCTAAAACTCCATCCTCAAGGGTGCTAAGATCTGCTGTTATCTATGCATAGCTAAAATAGTTTTCCCCTTATGTATTAATTTTTATTTATTGTCAACAAACTTTCTTCAATGTGTTGCTTCCTGTCAAATCAGTAGCGCATGACAGCTTTGTATCTTTAGGAACTCTTAACAAAGTACATTATAAAAAGCTATTTTGAAATCCATGTATACAAAAAGAACTGGATCATCTTTACTCATGTTTGCTGATTCCTTAAAAAAAATCCAAACAAACAAAACCCCCACACATACAAAAACAAACAAACAAACCCACCAAAGAAACAAAACCATAAAAACTGCCCAAATCCCTCCCCCAACCTCTAACCAGTTCTGAAGCATGCTTTTCTTCTATAAAAACCCATTTCACACTTCTCTATTTTAGCATATGCACTAAAGTGTTTACTTTCATTCTAAAAGTTTCTGGAGTTCCTTCAGTACAGAAATCAGACATGCTTGCTTACAATTCTCTGGATTCTCCTCCATCTCTCTCCACAAACAGTTCTTTTAAAAATCTGGCATCATGTTTGCCATCATCTGATTTTTTGGTAATAACATTCATCTCACTGATAGATGTAAGTAATAGCTTTACAAGTTTGGTATTGAGTTATTTTAGAAATCTTGAGTGAATAACATCTGGACCTCGAAACTTAGTACTTCTACCTTAATTTTTTATTTTTTAATTTTTTTAGAGTAGGCATTGGTCTCTGCTTGAAGCAAGCCTTGAAGTCAACACTTTTAAACAAAAGTTCTAGTACAAGACATAGCCTAAGTTATTTTTTAGTGAACTGTGATAGAAAAAAGATTGTTTTGTTTTTCTGCTTTTGCTTTGACTTCTTTGAATACTCTTCTTATCTCTCAATCATTTATCAGCTTATGTACCAAATGTTACACATACTAACATGGAGTTCTTTCCAAAATAAATTATGAAGTGGGCTAGAAAGAGCCCATTATCTATCTACCTATGCAAAACCACAAAACCTGAAACAAGCTCTGACAAAATGGATGTATGTTACTGGCTTTTAGGTGTTATACTTTATTCCAACAGGTAATGTATGATAGAATTTACACAACTACAGAAATGCTAATACTGGCCTTTAATACTGTGAATTAGGCTCGATCAAATACAAAGCATGATACAGTTAATTTTGGCTATTTAGAGAGGCATGCAGGGATCTATAATGCCTTACACCAGCAGTGTATTCTTTTCCACTGACTTCACTGGACTGAAAAATAACACTTGTGAAAAAATATTCTTTTTGTCCAGACATGAAAATATTCCAAAGAAGCTTTGACTAAAAAAATAAAACTTAGAAACTATGCATTATCAAACAACATTAGCCTCTATTCTACAGCTGTTTAAACAGAAAGAGCTAGTCTTTGACAAATAGTTTGATCAATAACACAAACTTTGGTTTTACCCTTTGTATTACCAACATATTAGTTTTTTTCTTTTATTTTTAGGATACTTGACACAAAAAATAGCTAATTTTCATCAAATTGTATAAGATTCACTTGTCTTTCATTAAGACTATTAATTCTACTATTTTTTAATAAATATTTTAAATTATAAATATTGCAAATATTTAACAGTCCAAGACACACAATACTTCATGCTTTAGCAAATAGCGTGATATACCAAAGTTTGCCAGGCATGAAATGTATGAATTACTCAGACAGGATATTAAAAATTGCCATTTTGAATGTTGGGGTTAGCTCTATTTTTCACTGAAAGCATGCTGCTGATTAATAGAACGGAAATAGCCCTATGTTACTGAAAATTTCTCTCTTAATTGTTCTGCAGTATTGTATTATACTGAAATGTAGTAGTACTAATCACACTTTAGAAAAAATACACAGCTAATGGGTTTACCAATGTTTGCTTCCTAAGTTGTGTTCTGCTCAGTGCATATTCAGTTCTGATGTACCAAACACTACAGCAGGGGAGAGAGCTGGGGCTAGTTGCAAATGAATAAGGCCATTTCACTTCAGTTTCCAGGCAACACAGAAATGTGTAATGACTGCGCAGCATGCTGGTCATTGTTCCAAAAGGTGCTACAACTCATAATTATCGTGGGTTTTAATTTTAAGCATTTCTGTTTCTTCCATCTCATGTATTCCAAGCCATGTCTTTTTTTTTTTTTTTTCCCTCCCTCTCCTTCTTTCCTAGTCATCATGTGTGGAGGACATTTTTGTTCTAAAATATTGTCTGTCTGTATAATCAGCGTAGCCACTCCTTGGAGAAAGTCCTTTGGTAAATGTCTATTACTAAAATGATATAGAAGTCAAATGATAACTGCGCAACTTTGCAGTTGAGGAACTTGTCCCTCATTTGATCCAGATAGATCAGAGAATGGAAAGAAGGTAGGATTCTGACAGACGGCATCCAGCAGCCTGAGCGCTGACTGTTTCACAGAAGATTTAATTTAACAGGGCTTACTTAAATTATATTGAACAGTAGTAGGAATACTCATCCTGAGTTAAAGTAGTCTAATGTTATTTGGTGAAACCTACCTCCAAAATAAATAAATAATTTTAAAAATCCTTCAAACT
The DNA here is from genome assembly GCF_947461875.1 of Haliaeetus albicilla. Taxonomy (NCBI): domain Eukaryota; kingdom Metazoa; phylum Chordata; class Aves; order Accipitriformes; family Accipitridae; genus Haliaeetus; species Haliaeetus albicilla. The sequence continues at coordinate 8,589,000 of NC_091516.1, forward strand.
ATTTAAGTTATAAAATGAGAATTTAAACAAAAGTAATGACTTTATTAGTGATCAGTTAAAATTAATCATAGTAATTTTGATTTACTTTCTGGAGGGTTCCTGTTCACTCTTGTAACCATCATAAAATCTCCATCACTAGCAACCAGAATTTTTAAAATCTTTAACAAATCTTTACTGTGGCAGATCTCCTGCAAATGTATCTGTAACTGTGTTGCTATTAAAAATAGTAGAATATTTACTTCTACCCAATCGCAATAGGTTTTGAGTCACTGCATATGTGAAATGTGTATTTATGTAGTGACATACCTTTATGTCACTTTCACACAACACTACATAAATACATGAATGTATTAATGTACAAAATGCTGTTAAAAGAGAACAAGCAAAGCTCCTACTTCCTTTCCCTAATTAAATATACAGTTATATGATAACAGTGATTGTATCAAGACAATTTATTCCTCAAGCACGTGTAATTCTGAGCTCAGCCCGTGGCAGGAGGCTTGCTCAGAGCCATGGACATGGTAACACACCCTCCGGGCAGCAACACTCTGCTGCAAAGTGATCTCTAACCTGAGCAAACTCAACAGCCAACAGACTTCTGCTGACAACACACCACCCACACCCTTATCCTACATGTTCAGACCTGGTCTTTCTCTGGCATCCTTAGTCTCTAACTACCAAAATTTGCATTGCCCCAGTTTGAATTCTTCATTAAGAAATACTTCTTTGCCACCATACAAATACTCCTACTTTGCAGTGGAAGAAAAATATTTTGTGCTTCTAATGCCAGTATAAAAACTATTAGAATAAGAACCTTTTCTTTTACTTTCTTCCCCACTTGCTGTTTTTTTCAGAGCTGTAGAAACAGAATAATTTCTTTACACAATTTCAGTGAGTGCTCTGCACAAAATTCAGGGGTCTTACAGGCCTACAGGTGCAGAAGTAGCACACATGAAGGTCTCAGGAAAGTTATAAAACTTAACAATATCCAAGTGGTATCAGACTGCAAAGAAACTGTTTACTTTGCCACATTGGTCTTAACCCCTATCTACAGAATGACTCACCACTCATATGCTAGACATCTCATTGAAAGCAATGCCATCAGTGACAACTGTGGACTAATTGCCACAGTTGTGAGTATGGAAAAATATATAAACAAGAAGCAGAATGTAAAATTAATATTAATTAAAACCCCAAGAGAATATATAAGGATATATAAACTTTAAATTTCCAAATTTAAATTCTTTAATATTTAATTTATACATCTATTTTCTGAAGGTGATTTTGGGGTTCAGATCTTCAGTTTAGCAGACAAAATAGAACATTGTCCCTTACAAATCCAAAACTTCACCATAGCCCTTCCAGTTGAGTCACTGATAGAACTGATAGAATCATAATAGAAATATCCCAAGATCAGCCAAGATTTCTTTGCTGGAAAGGATCTTCTTTTTTTTTGATCCCAGAGGGCTTAGATTATTTTTAAGCAAGAGAAATTAAATTTAAAATGGAATATTTAAATTGGTTTGCTCAACAACAAGCTGAACATCTGGCAAATACAATCCCACAAATGCTCACAAATGTGTAATTTCTGCAATGATATCTGTTAGACAGCTGCCAATATTTTCTAGATGGGTTAATGTGCTTAGTCAGGTGTTATGTGGCTCCAGCAACCCAACATCAGAAAGTTCATTCATCTCCCTGTCAATCCCTCTTAATACATGTATGGAAGGCCAATAGAGTACAGCTAAACCTGCAGAAGAGTGATGAAGGAGACATCATAAAACAACATAAGACTTTTTTTTGCATTTAAAAAAACAAACAACAACAAAAACAATGAAAAAAACAACAAAAACGAATGCACACCAAAAAAAACCCCAGCCTGCGCTCAGAAATTGTTTACAGGAAAGGACATTAAGAGTGTAAGACAGTTCCTCAAATGTTAAGAAATGCCAGAATTGTTTGTCCAAGCAGCCATAATTTGCCCTCTGTGTATGGCACACATTATGATAGAGGTGTTCTTCAACAATGATCACAACCATCTTTTCCATGAGACCAGTACTTCTTTGGGTGAGCAAAACAGATTTATTTTACAGACAGAAAAAGAGGCAAAGATCTGTTGCCCCTCAATTTTTGCAGACATTGGAAGCTGTAATGAGCGAAGAGTTTTTAAGAAACACTACTCTGTAAAACCATGTTTGGCCTTTTCTCCACCCTAGAGGATGTCCACACCGTTTTGAAAGCAGGTACTCTTTTGCATTGCCTGCTCTTTCTGTGAATCAGACACAGCTGTGCTTTGAACTGCATAGTCAAGGTTAGTATGGCATAGCCCTGAACTAGTAAGTCTGATGACAAGCAAGATAAATGAGTTCAGATGTACGTGTCATACTCAACTACATTAATGTTCCAGATTTTTGCTACAGATCAGTGAGTAGTCTTACAATTACAAGGAAAAAGCCCCTAAAGCTTGTATTGGTTTGGTTTCTGCTACAGTTAAGAAGTTCAAAACCAGGACAATGTTTTCTTAGATCCCTACAGTACCTATAATGTTGACAATACAAGAAACTATAAATGGATATTTAATATTTAGAAGATGAAAAGTGAACATTCTTTTAATCTGGAAGAAATAATAGCACTTCATACTTGGAAAGCATTGGAAAAGTATTAACAAAACATTCCTGAGGTAAATGTTATGATGTTTTATTTCAAATATGTAGAATTTAGGACAGTAGAGTATAAACAAGTCTGTTGAATCTGAAGAATGGGAACTGATGGCAGAGCTAGGTTTAAAACCCCAGGATATTTTGACCCAGTCTCACACCATATCTGTAAGGCCATGCATCCCTCTACCTGAATTTGCTTACAAGACTAAGTAACCATAGCACTTATTTGCCTGTTATTATTGTAAGTGGGAGTTGGATTTTTATCTTTTATTAATATATATACCTTCTCTTTGAGCTGAGAAGCTTGGTCTCTAGAGTTACATGATTGTTGCACAGTTCAATCACACAGCAATCATGCTTTTATTTCAACAGAGCAAAATAGATGTGTAACTGCAGTTTACCTTTTTGTTTTCTGTTGTGAACTCATAGTGATATCACTATGATGCCATAGACATTGATTTAAAAGGGACACTATCATTTTTTCTACTGATTTAAGCGCTTCTCCATAGATCATGTATTTAATCAAGAAAATATTTCTCAAAAATGTACTTTACAATTCACCTTGAAAAATTTAGAGGTACCCAAAGTTCATCTCCTACTATGTTGGTCAAGTCACTGGAATTTATTTCCTCTTCAAAACCATTTAAGCAGTTGATAATTAACGATTAGATGTTATAATTTAGTACTCTATTCAAATAAATGAATGGAGCAGAAACAGGTTTTATAGAAATGCTTCCTGATCCTCACTCAAAGATTTTTACTCAGAGGAGTGAGTCACAAGCTACCAGCTTAAGCAATGTTGCATTAGTCTTTTTATAGAAGAGCTGGACTTTTCTTATTGCAGTTACAAACAAGGAAATTAATTAACCAGAAAATTCTATTTTTGTGGTAGTAATTTTATTTTTCACAATATTAAAAGTGATTTTGAACTACATCACATTTTATTCTAAACATGATGCTGATTATTTTTATTATTCATTGCATGAAAGTGCAATAAGATATAAGTACCATTATTTTAGGGGCAACAAAGCTCCTGAAAAGGTAAAACAACTTCAAATTAGTACCAAAATCCCTCAAGTAACTATGTAATCATGTAACTATGTCAGGATGAGTATGAAAGCAATTAAGAAGTTTGGTAGAGAACTACTGAGAAATTCATTTGCCACTGTTGGCAAATAGCACACAGAAGAGGGCCTTGCTAGAGAAACAGTCATTATTTCTCACTCATTAGACTGAGTGATAATAGGCAAGCAACAATGGTGTTCCTGTTCAAGTAGTCTGAAATTAGATGCTCATTTATAATACTGTACATGGCTTGCATTATAACCCACTGGTCAACATACTGAGGCATCATCACTCTTCAAGAAGACAAAAGGTGAGTCAGACAGTTTAGTGGCTTTCAGTCAGATGATTTTCATATAAGCCCCTGCACTACAATACCTGCCTTTCTCCAGCCCTTCTAAGCCTCAAATCTTAATGTTGCTGACAAGGCATTGCTACTAGCTGGTCAAGTTTTTCCCCTTACTCTCACCCATGTAACTTCATCTGCATTGAAATGCTCCAAAACCAGCTAGCCTGCTACTTCCAGGCATTCATCTCAAATTCCTTATCTAAGACTACTGTTGTTCATGAAGTCTTTACTTTATTGTCTGCGAAATGTAATATATTTAAGCAGACTACTTCTTTGCAAAAGTACTCTGTCACAGTAAAATTGGGTGCTTCCACTATAAAATTATTATATGAATGGAATTAATTAAGCAAAAGTTATTCAATATTAGTAACCTTTGCAGAATCTATATAATGAGATAAGTCTAGTCCAAAGTCTAAACTTCCTTAAAAGAATTAAATTACATTTTATATAACTACTTCATTTTACAAATGAAGACTGTATCAAAGAAAAAGTAAACTATCCATTGGTAATTACATCATCCTTCTATTGAAGTATGTTATTTCTTTCACTTTATATTAGCTAAAGTCTGGAAGAGCCCTAGTCTTTTCTGACATAGGCTTCATGAACTTTCCAATCAAGTTTTCTAAACATAAGTTCTTACATAAGCTACCATATGCCACCCTATTTGTTGATAAAGAGAGGATCACCTTTATAATATTAGGGGATTTCCATTTCACAATCATTCTTTTTTGTCTTCTGCATAACTCCGTCTATGACAACTAAAGCATCACCTCCTATTACCAAAAGGGTGGGGATGGAAACAGCAACTATTGAACAGTTCCAGCTTATAGCACAAGCTTATATCCAAAAAATATTACTAGACAACTTCTGCAGACCAAGGTCACTTCATGTTTTTACCTGCCCTTGCCTTCTCTATGTTTTTTAACAATGATGTTTCGTTGTCTGCATTCAAAAAATTGATGACATTTTTATAAGGCTTTTAAACATGAATAAATTTATTTTATTTATTTTTGACTGGTGATGATCTTTGCACTTTGAACATGCAAGTAGCACCCTGTAGCAAAGCACAACACACAAAGCATTTTTTTATTGTGCAAGTTACGTCTAGAGTGACTTTGTAATTAAATGCAGCATGTGGTCTGCAGAACTAGATAGCTCTGAAAATATACAGAGGATGAAAGACAGAGGCTTTCCTCCTTGGACTCAGCTAAGATTTTATTTTTATTTCCCCCAACATGTGAAATAATCTTCACATCAGGAAAGGAGCTACTCCTGCCCAGCGTATCAATAGCATTTGCAGCAAATGCTCCAGGGACTGAAAACGTTGTGAAAACCCTTTTCAATGCTGTCTATACAGAGTTTAGTTTAATTTACAATTTAAAAATTCTTAGTAATGAATCCCATTCCTTAACAATTCATTGGACATTAAGCTTAAACTATTTTTGTTTGACAGTTTGAAGAACTGATTTAAAAAAAAAAATTATTTTCAGTGATACATTCCCAAAGGTTCATAAGGCATGTCCTTTAAATTCATCAGCACTGAGATCAAGTTGTAGATTGTAATATACCCTCTGAAGGGAGCAGAGATCATTCATTCTCCAAGAAGCCTTATAATTAAAAAACCCCACAACTGTTACATGAAGAGCAGGACAATGAGATGGCAGATCATTTGTACCAAGGAGAAAAGGGGAGTTGGGACAACTCATCCAAAATGAATCTTGACAAAGATTCTGAAGAATTTATAATTGTGAAGACACGTTTTCAATTTTTTTTTGTGGTGTGTATTTACTTGACAGGAATACTGATAAATTGTATTCTTGGGAAGCACATTATTTTAGTGGCTGTCAGTTTACAAGCCAGATTAAGAGATTCCTGCATAGGTCACAGAGAAGGTTAGGCCATTGTCCCAGCAAAACCTGGTGAACATACAAGATTATACAAGATTATTTATGTTTTTTCTTACAGAAGAACTTCCATGCAATACAATATAGGATATGGAGGTTCTCGAAGAATGGTTGATAAGCCACTGGCCTTCCTAGGTGGAATAATGGGTATCAGACCACCATTACAAAGAGACAGCAGTGTGTACAATAGTGTTTCAAGGAGCATTTCATTAAGCACTATCAAGATCACACTGAGATCTTTAAAAACAGAAGGCTTCCAGAATGGAGCAAACCCCCACAAAACAGAAAGAAATTTTGATAATGTAAAAGGAGAAAATAGAGAATAATTTGCAGATATGGCCATTGACTATACTGTGAATTTGCTAAAGAAGAGAGGTAGCTTAAAGGAAAAGAAGTATATATTTAGAAAAGCAGTAATGGCAGAACCTGCTGTTGGATCATGAGATATATATATCTCATATATAATACAGAATAATGTAATTATAATACATGTTAATAAAATAGATTAATTATTAATTGCCACCTAGCTGAACAGAATACATGCTACTGTGATTTGTATCTCATAGCTCAGTAGAACTCCCACCTGAGCAGACTCCCTGTGAGGTAAAACAAGGCATTCCTTACTTGCAGCAACTAGTTGAGGGACAAGTGGGTGGGAAACTCTGAAGTATTTAAAATTAAATATTTTAGGCAAAATAAGTCAGTATTTTCCAATATTTTATTAGAAAATTCCTCACAACCTCTATCCTGAAATTCATGCCTAAAAATCTTTTTTTCCTGTTGAGATGGTTTTTACATACTGAAAGATGCAGTCCAGTCTTGAACTCAGCCTGTTTCAGCCTCAGTGTTACTTTTTAAACTGCTAACAATAATCATATGATGGGATTTCATTTTTCTCATAGCCCATTTCCTCCCCACTCCCCCCCCTCCAATCAACATGCATTTTAATATTGTTTCTCTTGGCAAGCTATTATTGATGAAGGGCCAAAAGCTTGGTATTGTCACAGCTGCTTCTATACTAGTGCCACCAGTTATCACAAGCTATTGTGTGACTACAGAGGCAACGACTCCTTCTCGAATACATATACCTCATACAGTCAGCGCAGACAAATATAGTCCACCCACAAGAGAACCACACGGAAGTCTCCAGACTGCGATGATCACAATAAGTAAGAAATACTTAAGTACACAATTGTTCCTAAATAATCATTTTGTAGCTGGCATATCTAACTTAGCTCTCTCTCACATACTTCTCATTCCTTGTAAACAAGTGATACATACTTGGAGAAACACTGTTGTTTGTAAGTCTCAAATATTTCTTCTGGAGTAAATTATTTTTTATGTGGGGAAGAGAGCTTATTGTGCAGTCAGTTCTTACGACTTTTAATGAATACTTTTTGTGATCTTGCTGGATTTCTGCATTTAATTATGTGGTCTAATCTATTTCCCATGACAGCATCCATTTACACAAATCATTATTCTTCTTTTTGATTATGTAATGTGCTACATGCTACGATTGTAATTAATACATTTGGAGAATTCAATCTCTGTCATGTGAACGTGCATAATAATGAAGAGGCCCAAGAGGTAGATATTTTCAAATAATTTAGATTTTATTGCTTATGACAGCTGCATAGCAAAACTGGAAATACAATATCTAACATTTCTGATTCATCTTTCAGTGAACCTTGCCATCCCCAAAAGAAACAATATATGTTATCTGTGATTGCATATGTCTTCTATAATGCAAAATTACCTTTATGGTAATGGTCAAATAAATCAATTATTTATTTGAATATAACTGGAAAGTTCTTATAATATTAAAATGCACATTAGAAATGCCTAATTTTCCTTTAACTTATATAAGATGGGAATATATATTGTTCCAATAAGGCTGGAAAAAATCATACAAAATCTATTCAGGATAAAACTTATTTGCTGTCTTATTCTATTAGGGGTGGGGAGTGGGGGTGGTGGTGAATATATAGACAGATATTCTTAAAACACTTTGTGGAGATTCCTTCCCTAGCATGCTCCTTTTGGAGACTATTTGTCAGGCTCAGCAGAAGCAGATTTATTGCAGAAGCCCAGTAAAACATACACCCCAAAACCCCCCACACATACACAAACCTCACAGTTTACATGTTCAATTAATTCATCCACAATGACTTTTTTAAATTATCAAGGTAATGCTATCAAGAGATAATCCCAAAGACAAGTTCATGCATTAAAGAACACTATGAAAGTTCCTGGATATTCCAGCTAAAGTTAGTCTGGCCCATAAAGCTAATGTATTTAATTGTACCTCATTCATTTTCACACATTATTACACCTTAAAGTATTCCAAGCTTACCTGAACAATCCATTATCCATAAAAGTCTGTGACTACTAGTCTACAATAATCAACCTCACTGTCAGAAGCATACCAGTGGAGCACTTGTCACAATGAGATTCTAACTGATTAGTTCTATCTGTTACAATAAGAATATTTAATGGGTACTGATAAATTTGGTACACTGAAGAACACTTCTGATCACTGTCTAAGAAAAGTACAATCTAAGAGAAAAACAGGTTACAACTAAAGCATTATGACATGACTACAGGTGTTCATAAAACAATGAATGAAACAGACAATGTCCTTTTTGTCTTCCATTTCACCCTGTGCATGCATGAAATTTTACTTTTTTTGGCTATATTAATTCTGTACATGTTCTTTTTTAAAGAACTGAATGCAGAGGCTTAGTAAAAGTAAGCTGTTGAAAATAACAGGTAGAAGATCCTGAATGTTTACTAAGAGGGGAATACACAACTACCAGAGAAGAAGTTCTGTGCTAAAATGAAGTATTAGCCATGTAGTATCACGCCGTGTCTGATGAAGGAGAAAGATAAGAATGCTTCCTGAATTTTGAGGGTTTAGAAAATGGAACGTCAACCCACTATACATTTATTAAATGTACTAATCTATGTAGTATAAAACAGTAGAGGTTTTACAAGATCATTCCCTAAAATTTTGTGGTGAGGCGAGATGTCAATATTACCGATATTATCTAGTGACTAAGATCAGACATTAGTTGGGCATGAGTGAAAGGACAGGTCTGGCAGTGCATCCCACCACAGCAGAGTGATCACACTCTGCTGCAGACACAGTCTAAGCATGAGTAACTTGGCCCAGCTAGAGATCAGTTCTATGACTGGCCATTTTGCCTAGACCAGGACAGAAATAAGCCTTCTGCTAGCAAACATTTCACTATACTTCTGTATAAATTAGAAGCCTGCCAGTACTCTGCCCTTTGACAGAGTAAAACTTGCTGGTTCCAGTCAACAGTTGCTCCTTGTGGGACTGGTAGCTTGACAGATAGAGATGCTGAGAGCCCTCTCCCACTCTTCTTTCTCACTTAAATGTTATCTATCGCTAGAATGAACTCCTGCAAGTTTTAAGCTTGATGTTCTCCTGGGCCACCAGTGGAAAAATCATGCTTGGTACTACTTGAAACAGAAGTATAAAACCCCCAAAATTTCATGAGATATGGAAGACACATAACAAGATTAAAAAAAAAGAGTAATACCTACAAATCCCAAAGCAGATGAAGTTGCTCAAGAATGTATGAAAGGAAAAGCCAGCTAGTTGCTAGACTGTGCTAAAGAAATTGTAAGAATATTTACTCCCATAAGAAATATAGCTATTAAGAGATACAAATTACTATGAGAAATCAAACAGGAAAAGACACTTATGAAGCTTTTATAACACATTTGAAACTTTGAGATTATGTATATGGCACTATACAATATCTACGAAATCCTTACTTTAAGGCCAAGGTACAGTGGAGTCTTGAGATTCAAAATGGAGGAAAAGGCTACCATGAGAGATCAATTTCAGCTTGCATAAAACATTGAAAATGTGTCAAACTGCAGAAGAAACAGACAGGATTGCACAAGCTGGGGCAAGAACAAATAACCTGTTTTAGCAAACCACAAATAAAATAGTAATATACACATGCAAAATGAAAGTAAAGATAGCAAGTTTGCAAAATGCAATCAGAGTGATCCAACAAGAACCAACGTGGAAGACTGCTTGAGCCTAGCAGGCCTCCCAAGTTATTACAGTTAGCTAATAAAAACATTCTACAAAAACTACTGGAATTTTTTGCAAATTCTTTAAAAGAAACTTGAGGAAATCAGAGAATTTATCATGCTGGAAGGGTACAATAGTTAAAACCTTTGCAGTCATGCATGATAACTTGCAATAAGTTGCAAGTTATAGCAAGATATAATAAATTATAGTAAGATATAATAAAAATTTGTGGATGCAAAAGCACTCTTGCAAAGCAGTTTTTGCTTTTGAGGTAACTACTACTTTTGAGGTAAACAAAAGTGTAAGTATAGGAACTCAGTTCCACTTCTGCTAAATTATTTAGAATTTCTCCTAAATTCTGTCTGAAGCAGAACACGTCATTAAAGACAATAGATCAGACAATAGTGCAGGCAAAGCACTTCAGCTATTAAACTTAGGAAGTATCAGATCTACAAGGCAAAGACATCGTCCACAAGAGAGAAAGGTTCAATGAAAATGGTTGAGATTCATTTTCTTTTGGAAGAAAATGAGAGATGCAACAGGTACTGCTATAAAAGACTGCTCTGGTACTAGCAAATCTAGCCAGCCAAATGTATTGGTTTTGTATTGTTCTTCTTTACTCAGTTATTTGTTCTTCTTTACTCAGTACAGTAAAGACTTAGAAGTTAGTCTTTGATTGTTCATTGATCTTTCTGAAGTTGTTTTGGGGTTCCTTTCTGATACCAGCAACTCCGCTCTAACATAACTTTTATCTGGGAAAATGCATCTTTGCCTCTTACTTCTTTGTGGGGAGATAAATTTTCTCCTCATCTGTCTCCCCTCCAATCTGAGCTGTGGAGAAACAGTATTATTTCTCTCTGGCAAATTAACTTGTCAGTAGCTAACACCATTGTGCAGCATCCTCAGCTTATTGCAAGCCACTCTGTAGACACTAGACAGCATCAAGTTCCCCTAGCTCATTCTTTGCCTTTGCGCCACTAACCCATGCATATGTGTGCACAGATCCCATCAAACACACACACTGTCTTTGCAAACCTGTTGCCTATTTTTACACGAGCATCTACACAAGCGTACTCCTCTTTACATAACAGTATTTCCAGAAAAGACTGGATATGTGGATTGAGTTATCTTACACATTTGTAGTATGTCACTATGACAATATTGTGAATTAAATTATTTCCTGGGAATGATTCATACATCTATGATGATATCTTTACATTATATGTGGAGAGGAACACATACTATTCTAGAAAAGGAGTAAGGTAACCCATTCTAAAAAGTCTGAAAACCAATGGAAGACAATTCTCTGTAATATGCCAGTTGTTACCTTGACTAAAACCTTAAGTAATATGTGGTCAGCTGATTTAGAAAGTGTGAATAAAACTCACATGAGAAAAAACAAAGCACTAGTAGAAGAAACTCAGATTATTTTCTTAATTGAACAGAAACACATATGCAAATGTGCAACTTATCTTCATCTTACTCAAATAATCTTGCCTTAAACTTTACATTTTACTTCAATAGTTCCAAAAGGATGTTATTGTTAATTAAATTTTATTGCATCTGTAACCTGATTAAACACTGCCTTTAATCTCATGAGTACATGCATCTAATTAAATTGGCAAATTATGTCATGATCTGGCTTCTGTTTGAAATATTCTTCCATAACACTCAGGTTTTTTTCCACAGAAGTTTTAAATACTCTGCACAACTCTTTAGAATATTTCAGCTGTTAGTATAGAGAATATGTACATAGAGTACAGAGCCTATGATTCCTATCCTTCCCTAGTGTTCTTAGCATAGTTATGATCCTACTCTGCTTTGATGGATCTTCCTTTTGAAATGCTTTTCATACATCAAATTATAATTACTTCAGTTCCCTGAAAAGCACTGAGTAGTGAAGGAGAGGAAAGCATAGACAGGCATCAAAAATCTTTGAAGAAAATATATCCTTAAAATTGGAAAAAAATTGTATTGAGAAGAAGTCTATAGTTTCAGTTTGGTATAGCGTCACTATAGTTTAGTAGCTTCAGCATAAATACACTGAACCAGGCAGTGCAGAGCCACATCAAGTTAAATATGTTGCTCTTCTGCAATCTACCTATAACTAACACTTGAAGTTTTGTTGTTTTTTGCAATTAGCGCTAAGAGTGCATGAAAAGATATTGTGCAATAAAAATAAAGACCTGAGTTTATCCGTACCCTTATGTCAGTTACATTCCTGAAACTTAAAATGGCACGCCTTACCCATATCTATCTAAACTATTTCTAAGGCATCTATCGTTTTCATATCTGAATGCCAAAGTCAATGTAAAACTATTTACTATGGGTGGGGACAAAGGTTGGCTGATTTCAGAAAGTACTCTATATAACTGAGCACATACTTGTATTCTTACAGCCAGTAATCATATTAAATGGTTAGGTTTGGGGGTGCCTGTTCTAAAAAAAAAAAAAAAAAATCTAAAGAGCAAAACCATAAACCCCTGAACATCAGAAAGTACTAAATGAACCTGAGAAGAGCTGGAGAGGGGACAGATATCAAAGGGGAACACTGACCATGGACCTTTGAATAACAAACCCACTTTATTAGAAGGAAAAAATGTCATATATCACTACTTGCTGTATCTGAAAACACACAAACAAATCACAAAGGCAGCAAATATTCTGTCCAAAGTTATATACAACAGAGAAAAAATGAGTGTTTGAACATTTTGTGTTCACTGAGAAGTATTAAGGCAGCAAATAATAAAGGCTGAAAAAAATCTAGCACAAGCCATGACTTCATCCTTCCAATGAAATAGATACAATTTAGATGCTATGCTGCGCTGACCTTACTATCCTGCTCCAAATATTTATGCTTCTTGCTTCTCCTCCCTTTCCTACAGAAAGGAATTTTTCATGGAAAATAAAGGAAAGCTGACTTCCCACATGAGTTGACTAAAGCTGTATGATTTAAAGTATCTAAACATCCTTCCACAGACCTTTGGACATGTCTCGCACACACTGGCTGTTCACACAGCTGGAGAACTGACAGTCTCCTTTCCTGTAACTGAAGGCCCTCTCTGCTCACAAATCCCAGCACGTATGATCCCACCCTAATGATCTCTCCTGCCAAACTGCACTGGGGTAATAGGCAGCTTAGAAAAGGCATACGAAGAGCCAACCAAGACAATCCAGAAACTGAGTTTGTCAAGCACATACCAGAGGACAAAGGGTCTTGCCTGTGTCCAGCTGTAATACATGCTGCCGCATCACTACATTGACCAGATCTTAAAGCATTATGATTACTTTAACAGTAATGCAATATAATGCAGATTTCTGAGGAACTTGAATTGGTTTTGGCTAGAGTACATTTGAATTCCTGACCACAAAACTTTCAAACACTTGTTTCTCTTCAGTTGCTATGGTTGTTTCCTTTAGATTGCAGACTGACACTGTCTATAGACTGAGTGATACAGGCTAAAAGTTCAAGGTTACTTAACTAGTTTTCATTTCACAGTCATAGGCATGACTAGCTGCAACACTCTCTGAAGCTGTAAGTTATTCAGAAATTTCTCCAACAAAAGTGAAGACCCCATGCATCTCTACCACTTAAACCCCTCTATTTCAACTGACTCTAAATGCTGCATTTTTTCCACTGTAAAATCCTAAAATTAGTAGTTTTTATTTCAAGTGTTACAAAAAATTCAGAGTTACACCTAGGGAAGGAAGAAGAAGAAAAGAAAGGAGAGAAGGACTCATAAAATGTCTGAGGTTAATGGCTAGTGATGAACTCTGAGTTAAAATAAATACTAGAAAATTTTCCATTACACTCTTGTAAGCAAAATCAAGTTATATAACCACATTTCTGAACATACTGCATGGAAACCTCCTATTAAAAACAAATTAGAAAAATAACCTATTAACTTGTGCCTTCCTGAACACAACTGATACAGAGAGAACAGATTGAAATGAATGGTTCCATCAGTTTCTTAAGCACTCCCTAGTAAATGGCCCAGTTGGTGTACTATTTTCATGACAATTTTTATACAAGATGTGGTTTTCAGAAGGCACAGTGGTCCAACTTTCTAAAAAGAAGAACCATAAAGCTTTTTAAAGAGGTCTTAAAGGCTTACATACTACATCAACTCTTTTAATCACAAGTAGTTACATGCCTTTTTCATAATATAACACTGCCCCACTGTGTAAGTGGACATCTGTGTGAATATTGCATCCTATGATTGTATACCTCATCACATAACAAAAAAAATGAAGGCATTTTGACAGTTCACAACCAGGCCATTTATGCAGTCCTTACAAGACTGAATATTCCTGCCATATGAAGAAAAATGATAACTCAATTATTCATGTGAAAGGATAATAGTCACATGATAAATAAAATGAATCTTGGTGTCAACAGTTCTACATCCCAGGCCATTACAGCGGGAGAGGTATGGGCTTTATGAAAGACAGGCTGTATGCCAGGTGACCACCAAAGCCACTCTGTTACTCCCCACCTCAGCTGGACAGATGAGAGAAAATATAACAAAAGGCTCATGGGTCAAGATAAGGACAGGGAGAGATCACTCGCCAATTACCATTGCTTTGGGTTTGTGTGGTGGGGTTTTTGGTAGCAGAGAAGGGGCTGCAGGGGTTGGTCTTGTGAGAAGCTGCTAGAAGCTTCCCTGGCTCCAAGTCAGACCTGCTTCTGGCCAAGGCCGAGCCCATCAGTGACAGTGGTAGCACCTGTGGGAGAACATATATCTAAGAAGGGGAACCTGCAGTGAGTAGTAGGATTGGAATGTGAGAGGAACACTACTGCGGATACCAAGGTCAGTGCAGAAGGAAGGGGAGGAGGAGCGGGGGAGGAGGAGATGCCCCTGCAACCCATGGTGAGATGGCAGGATGTCCCCCCCCCCCAGCCCATGGAGGGGAGTGGAGGCCCCCGAAGATGGCCGTAACTCCATGGGAAAGCCCGCGCTGGAGCAGTCTGTGCCTGAAGGACTGCAGCCTGTGGAAAGGACCCACGCTGGAGCAGTTCATGGAGGACTGTCTCCTGTGGGAGGGACCCCACACTGGAGCAGGGGAAGAGTGAGGAGTCCTCCCCCTGAGGAGGAAGGAGCTGCAGAGACAACATGTGATGAACTGACCACAACCCCCATTCCCCGTCCCCCTGTGCTGCTGGCGGGGAGGAGGTAGAGAATTCAGGAGTGAAAATGAGCCAGGAAGGAGGGGGGGGGGGGGGGGAAGGTGTTTTTACTTCTCGGTATCCTTGTTTTGATTTGATTTCATTTGTAATAAATTAATTTGATTTTGTTTTTTCCCCAAGTTGAGTCTGTCTTTTGCCCGTGACCATAATTGGTGAGTGATCCCTCCCAGTCCTCGTCTCAACCCATGAGCTTTTCTTTATATTTTCTCCTCATGTCACCGGGGCCAGGGGGGAGGAGTGAGCAACTTCATGGTGCTTTGTTACCGTCTGGGCTTAAACCATGACAACCATCATGGGCAAAACAGACTCGACTTGGGGAAATTAGTTTAATTTATTACCAATCATATCAGAGTAGGGTAATGAGAAATAAAAACCAAATCTTAAAACACCTTCTCTCCACCCTCCCTCCTTCCCAGGCTCAACTCTACTCCCAATTTTCACTACCTCCTCCCCACCAGCAGCGCAGGGGGACAGGGAATGGGGGTTGTGGTCAGTTCATCACATGTTGTCTCTGCCGCTCCTTCCTCCTCAGGCAGAGGACTCATCACTCTTCCCCTACTCCAGCGTGGGGTCCCTCCCACGGGAGACAGTCCTCCACAAACTTCTCCAGCATGGGTCCTTCCCACAGGCTGCAGTTCATCACGAACTGCTCCAGCGTGGGTCCTTTCCACGGGCTGCAGTCCTTCAGGCACAGACTCCTCCAGCGTGGGTCCCCCACGGGGTCACAAGTCCTGCCAGGACCCTGCTCCAGCACGGGCTTCCCATGGGGTCACAGCCTCCTTCGGGCATCCACCTGCTCCGGCGTGGGGTCCTCCCTGGGCTGCAGGTGGATATCTGCTCCACCGTGGACCTCCCTGGGCTGCAGGGGGACAGCCTGCCTCACCGTGGTCTTCACCACAGGCTGCAGGGCAATCTCTGTTCTGGCACCTGGACCACCTCCTCCCCCTCCTTCTTCACCAACCTCGGTTTCTGCAGGGTTGTTTCTCTCATATATTCTCACTCCTCTCTCCAGCTGCAATTTCCATTGTGCAGCAATCTTTCTCCCTTCTTAAATATGTTATCACAGAGGTGCTATCACTGTTGCTGATTGTCTTGGCCTTGGCCAGCAGCAGGTGTGTCTTGGAGCCACCTGGCATTGGCTCTGTTGGACACAGGGGAAGCTTCTATCAGCTTCTCACAAAAGCTATGCCTGTAGTCACCCCCCAGCTACCAAATCCTTTCCACTCAAACCCAATACAACCACATTGCCGGGACAATTACTCTATCTGCCACCCTCTTCTTGACTGTATCTCAACGCCATTTCAGAGCCTGGAAATCAGGGATTTAGGTACAGTCTAAATGAGTTGTCCTGTTGTACTGAATACGTGGTTGCTGTATTTGGCACCACAGAAATATGTGTAGTGTTATACATTTAGTTCTTATGCTACCTGTATACATAAACTTCTAATTATAAGAAAAACATAAGAAAATAGCAAATTTATAAAACTGGTGGTATTTTACAAAGTCAGAATGGCTTTCCAACTTATTGGTGGCTTGAATAAGATCATGTTATTAAAAATTTTAATGCCTGTGTAAACAATGGACTAAACAAGAAAGATGTATACAAGAATTCAGTGACTATTCTTAAAGTACAAAACACATTAAATCAGAAATAAAAGAAAATTAGAGCACTTATAGAGAAGGTCATAACTATGGTGGAACAAACTATACACACTAAAACCAGAATGGATCCTCCATAGTACAATATTCTGGAGTAAGCTTACAACTACCATTTTCAAAGGCACTTTTTTCCTATGAGCTGCCTAAAATGGATTATATAGGTATGGAATTAAAAGCACTATACTGCCTAGGTAGCCAAAGCATCCAGAAACCACATGTCTATCACACAGCATTTCCGTTTTCTAAATAGATAACCAAGTGAAGACTTATCAGTAACTACGGACTTGATGGGATTTGGCAACTAATAAATTTTGTAAGCACACAGTAGTGCTTCTCCTTCCCTTCATACGCCTGTAACTCTGATCACATATATTAGTGCTTAAGATTAGTGTTTTTTCTCCATCTCCACTTCTGAAATACTATTTTTCTTTGCAGGTTCTCAGGTAATCTATTGTAACTTTCTGCTTGACTCTCTACTTCTCTACTCACTGGAAAAAATGTGCTGCTAAGATGAGCCAGTCTTAAAAATCATTTAGAAATAACTATGAATTGTTTAACAACAGTATTTTGCAGGCCTAGTATTTCACATATCTGGGAAAAACCCAAACATTTCCAACATTCCACATCATGCTGAAAAAGGCACTCTACCCAAACTTAAAACTTTCTGAAGCTCTGAAGCTCTTCTGAAGGAAGTGTATTTAAACAAAATTCCACTATTTAAGACTATGCCAGCCTTTGCCCTTTCACATTGCCCAAACCTGTTTGTTCACTTCATATCTGTCCCTTTTAATACCCTTCCTTTCTCTGTCATCTTAAACTTTCTATAATAACACATACATAATCACACATGATAATTTCCTTCTGCAAACTTTCACAAATTCTTATTTAATTTCATCTTACAATGTAAAACAGCTCTGCCTGAATTATTTTTTTATCCTGAATGTTCTTATGTATGGCTGTTTTATAAATTATTTAATGCAGACCAGCAGTTAGAGATCCTTAATGTTGTTGGGATTTATGCATAACTGTTAAAGGGACATGAAATACCCATCGTTTTCTCTGTAATTTCTGCAATTTTTGACCAGGTACAGTGGTTTCAAAACACATATTCTTCAGGTATAAAGGCACAGTTGTTTTTCCTCATCCTTTTCAAGGGTAAAAACATTATTTTATCAAAAGAGTATTTTAGCTACATGAATACATACATAAAGATTTAGGGAAACTTGTATACAATGTGCAATGCACATACCAGTCACATAGCTATGGTGTAAACCTAATTTCAGACAAATGAAGATAAACTTGAATAGCATATTCATTTGCTGCTCAGAATGCATGACTAAATTTGTTTGGATATATTTCATTGCCTTCCTTTCTTCATATGACATTTTTATTTGAAAAATAATGGGGGAAAAAATCTCACAAGAAAGAACACATCAAGATCTCAGGACCATCAAGGCAAACAGGAGTGTATTATTGAGTTACAATAATCTCGTATGTAACATTTTAAAAAAAGAATAAATTAAGTAATTAAATTATGCTGCTGTTTTACAGAAGATGGATGCAACAAAATGAATGTCTTTTATAGATTTCATCACAAACACATGTCTAAGAAATGATCAAGTTACCAAAAAAGTAGTCCTAGTGAATCATTTAACAAGGGGTTCCCTTGCCATCTTTCCTCTGTTTATTCTAGCAACTGCTTTAATAAAAATCACTGTTTCATATACAATATCTATTACCACCACTCTTCTGTATCATGTCCTTCTTAATTTGAGCACTGTTAAAAGATAAACAAACTTATGCTATCCTGCTTAGGGGCAGGGGGGTGTCATAAATTACCAATAAATAAATAAACTAATAAACAAAATATTTAAAATATACATTAAAGAAAAAAATTGCCTACTCACTCTGACCTGAACGGCACAGAATGAGATAAGTACTTTTCCTTCCTAAGACTCCAGTTTGTATTTCTGGGGGAGGAGAAGAAAGGAATTATTACCTAAGAAATCATAGGAAATAAAGTAGCTTTTGTGCAAGCAACTATATGTTTTCTTGCTTTAGATAAATTACTATTTTAAACTTCAGGTCTGAAATTAACTTAAGTCACAAATTAGAACTGTCTCTTTCAACCAGAGGGTTTCATGCAGGGATCAAACCAAAAAACATTAGCACTGACATCGAGGAGATAAATGCTCTATGAAAAGAACTTAACCTGACATTTCATGACAACCTGCTCAGTGCTTACCAGGTATGTGCCACAGTGAAACGCCGCTGTTTTGGTATGTTGCTATTTAAAAGCATCCTGCGCAAAAGCCTTGGAGAGTTTCGAGGAGAAATAACTGGAGACAGCCGTGGAGAAGCAGATGAAGATTTCCTAGATGTCCTGGACTTTTCATGTTGCAACAGGTTTTCCCTCAGGGTCTTCACAAGATCTTCATTTAACCATGGATTTTGACAATGTGTATTATCCACTTCAGGAACAGCCAAAGTGTCTGGACTTGTCTGCTGAGCCATGTTTCCCAAGTTATTATGGTCTAATAAAATCAAATATTGGCTTAACTGCTTAAAATACTTCCCTTCTAAATCAGTTCCCAAGAACTGTGCAGAGCTCCAAGTCCAGTTCAGTCTATTCTGTTTTCAACATGGTGTCGCCTGCTCTCAGCGTCTCTCTATAGATAATGATCTACAAAGAAAAAAGCACGCTAACTCCTCCACAGAAACCTATTAAACATTACCACTCCTCTCACAGCCCTGCTGCCAAAGATCACTTATTAGCTATCATAGCAAGTGAGCACAGGAGGAAGAAACTCCTTCAGCACAGCCTTTGTCGGAGCTGTAAAGCTGCCTGTTAAACTATCGGAACTAATGTGCTGCAGCTGCTCGAGTGACTTCTGGTTATGTACATAAAAAGTGCTGGAGGAGGGCTTAAACATCAGATGTGTGCTCATTTTGTTTGGTTATTCTTTCTGTTTGCTTATTCCTGAACCTTCAGGGAGGCTGGAGGGAACAGGGATTGCTGAAAAAACTCTTCTGTTTTTTCCAGGATGTACAGTATTTATCTGTGCAGTCCCCATTTACAAATCAAGATTACAAACTTTTGCCTCTTAAGCTAATAGCAAAGTCTAGAATTAAATAATGTAAAAGAGTTTACGTTCTGCCTTCTCCCTCTCCCCGCCCCAAGTCAGTTTACCACAACCAGTTTTCAAGTGCATTTAGGAAAGGCTAACGCTTGCTACCTTAGGTTTTCCAGAAAAACAAAACAAACATTTATGATCTGCACACAAACTGAAATCAGACTCTGACAGCTACTAGTATCTGTTTAACGAGATGTTCTTAATTCAGCATGTCATCATATCATGACCACTACTTGAACAAAGGAAGTGCCTTTTTTCTATTCACAGCTGGTGGGGAAATAAACTATCAAAAGATATTAAAAGAGAACTTCTGAAAGGCAGTTCTCTTCTGCCAAAAAGGCAGAAGTACTTGCAGTTATTTGGTCAATCATACAGCTATTAAATTTCATTTTTAGAGTATCTTTTTTCATTGCACTATACAACAAGATATCGGTGCAGTTTTCTGATCCAACAAAACCTTTGTCAATCAATCCTGAGATTTTTTTTTCATTTTTAATTAAAATAACTCACTTTATTCCAAAAGACAAATTTTTTATAAACATGTTCAATTTTGTTCATAACTCACTGATAGTGGACAAAGAGCTGTAATAACTGGTAGTAGGCTAATATTTGCTTAAGCTTTGTACATTCATTTTTACAGCAACAACAGCAACAATCTTTTCAGTTACAACCATACTTCCTGTTCATCCTACAGGAACAAACTATCACCATTTTGTGAGAGATTTCTTTTTAATGTCAGAACATTGGTTACATATAATTTTCATTGGTACAATATATTTTTCCTCTTTTACTTTGTCTTACAATCCAGCTTTCCTTTATGAATAAGAATTTCCTTCTGAAGCACACAGTGTCCAGGCTTCCAATGGAGTGAAGGGTGTTTGACCACAACTACACGACCAGGTGTGAAAGGCAAATACTGTTTTCTGTCTCATGGCAAATTCAGAAATCCTGCAAAAGCAGCCTTCTGTCACAATGGAGAGGAATCACCTTTGCACTTAGCACCAAAGCCACAATTCCTGATGAGGATTATAAAGAGAACATCATGATGCTGAGAGAAGTAGAGCAGAACAGCAACTAAAAGGTCAGCTTATGTTAAGAATGACATTGCTATCAGGTGTCAGCCCCATTATGTAGACAAGTTTAACTGTACTGCGTCATATGTGAAATTTGATAACAATGTATTTACAAATTTAACTCAATACTGAACAGCACCATGGGATGCAGGAATCACTGTGCATTATGTTTTTGTGTATTTTTCTAAAACTTTATAGAAGATTTAATCACTATGTAAAAACTAACACTGACCAAATATAGAATAAAGCCCAGGTATTATTAAAACTACAAAACTAAAATTTTAAACTATGTTTTATTAGTTTCCAGTTCACTGGAAATGAAGGGCTAATCCCCAGAGAGAAAAAGAATTGGATTAAATCATAACTAACACAATAACTGCTTCCACTCTTTTACAATTGGAAGAGTAGTACAGAGAGCACTGGTCCTCAACAAGCAGAAAAAATAAAAGCATACTATATGAAAATGTTTATTTTTTATCTATGAAGAACAAAGATATCACTTTTCTCTTAATCTATTATTCTTTCTTATTTATTAAAAAATACTAGCAAGTCCATATGAATCCAATAATTTTTTTCAAACAACACACTGTATAATGAGAGCTATTTTCTTTTATGCTACGAAATACTGCCATCTGACGTCTATTCCAAAGCATGGTCTTCAGATAGCGGCAGTAGCTTTATAAAACTAGACAAATGGACCCGTTGGAGATCAATGAATCAATGACGTCAATAAGACCATTAACATTTATTACAGCAGGTCTGGGATCATGCTTTAAGTTGCACTATGTTACAAAGATAATTATAGAAGAGGAAAGTCTTAGTCCACAGAACAGCAGCTTTATTACCCTTGTTCTTAAAAATATTAGAACTAAATCAACAAAGACCTTTAGCTTGACACACTGAATTACAGGTATTGAGTGGGTTTGCCACATATTCAAAGAGGTAATGTGTATAGAACAGCAGGATAAGGCCTTTTAACAGGAAAAGTGAACTCAGTCATTATAAAGCAGCACCATTTGCATGAATAGCTAACTAAAATGTTTTTCCTTACTTGGTTAATGGATTAAATTTCTGAATGTAGATGTTTCATTCCCCCAATACCTTATTTTGACATATGCCTGCCTCTTCCTCCTCCTCCTCCTCCTCAAAAAAAAAAAAAATATCTGGGAGTACTAAATGAGTATGTTGCACATCCTAAGGGCATTTGATTCACTTTCTGATTAAATGTTCTAATTTCAGGCACTCACAGTTAAATCTAATTTTGCAGGTTTTGCTTAGTCACAGCTGCATAGGTAAAAGTTGTATCAAGATCAGATTTAATTCTGCCTGCTATACATTTAACTGAATCATCTTAAGGCTTAGGTCAAAAGCAGAGAACTAGAATCTCCTTATAACAGAAACTCAGTATTACAAAAATCTAGAAGAGCCGGTAGCTTCAATTCTTTTCCTCCTACTATTTAAAGATACTAAAAAATGAAATACAAGCATTCAATTCTTGTACTTTTCATAAACTTTCTTATAAAATATGTTGCTTATGATAAATGTACTGAAATATTACAGGCTTAATGTGCTCACTTTTCTGTTAATCATGAAGACTAGAAAGAGCTACAGCATACAGAAGAGAATAAGCGAATAGGTTCTGCAGGAAATACTGTACAAGATTAAATATGTATTTGATTTCATATAAAAGAGACTAAACAAGGATTAAAAAGTAATTTCTGTGTTACAGCTACTTTGAACACAGAGTATGATAAAGTTACTTTAATACTACTAATCAACATATAAAATACATTATGCGACTGTGGCTATTTTAAATTACCTTTAACAGAATTTTTCTTATTAGAGCATAAATGCAGTCACTCATGGTGAGCAAAAGAACTCTTTCACATAAAATATGGAGAGGAAAAGTTATTAAAATATCTTACTTGGGACCAAGTAGAGAATTCCAGACACATAGGAATGCAAGCGAAAGAACAACCCTCCGACGTGTTGCTTCTTTGAAAGCAAGCAGACCAGTATCACAGGATCATAGAAGAATTCAGGTTGGTAATGACCTCAGGTGATTAAGTCCACGCTCCTGCTCAAAGCAGGACCAGCTGTAAGGTCAGACCATGCTGAGGTACTAGAGCACCTGAGAATGGTGCAGAAGTGGAGAGAAAAGAAGACAAAGTCAGAGGTGGTTGTGAAGAATGGGTGCTATACCATGTTTTAATTTCCTGAAGCAAATAACAGAATACTGAGGGTATGGTATGACTGAGGAGAATTCTAATTCTAGATCAGGTATAAAATAAGAATCTTGGATGATACTATGATTCTTATTTGGAAAGAGAAGTTAATGCATGAATTGAGGAGCACAGCAGTCAAGGAAGAAAATAAGGAAAAAAGAAGAAATTAATAGGTGATAGGTAGTCTTAATAAAAACTATATAACAGCAAAGTTCACAGCATAAATTCAATACCTGCCAATTGGCACATACTCAAAAAGCTGATATGATATTTGTGGATTTGTCAAGTGCAGGGTAGTGATTATCAGGCCGTTCTCCTAGCAGTTACATGCACGGCCTGTTGGGGAGACCATAGGTACTATGGAGCTGCAATAGGTGACTAAAAAGGAGATTGGTTGCACTTAGCATAGAAATGGCGGGCATCCTCTGATAGATAAAACTCTCTAATAGACAAAGGTATGGAAAACACATGCAATTCTAAATATTCCAAGGAAATTTCAGGCTGCTGTGTTTATTCTGTGTATTTGATCTAAGTAAGTTTTCAGTAATACCCTAATGGAACAATGGTACCTAAAATGGCACTAAAAGACTGAATTAGGTCAACTTTCTAAATAATAGTCAGGTAGACATACATTTAGAAGTATATTTTCAGAAGGAGAACAGAATAAAGAACAGCTTGTGGTACACCCAAAGTTGGGTATGGTATGTTTACCACCATCAACAAAACACTTGCTCTCACTTAAAATTTAGAGCACTTCTATTTTTGAGAAGTTCCTAAAAAAACTTTTTTTCATAATATCAGCTCAGATTCACCCTGTAATTCAATAAAGTGTTGTATTTAGTAATTTCTTTTATTATATTTTTTGAGTGTTTGGAAATATTGTCACAATTCTCTGAAAATAAACTACTGTTCAGTTACTGATTCCCCCGAATGAGCTGCTGGATTTTTGTTCTCTTTTCTGTGCATGGCAGAAACAACAGAGATAAGAGAACACTGGGTATATGATAATAAAAGAAAAGAAGTAGATACAACAGCTATGTATTACAATATGGCCAGGGTCCATTCTGAGAAAAAAGAGGAAGATTTTGCAATCCATGCACAAGGACTTCAGCAGTATTTTATGCAAATGTCAGAGAAACACTTAGTCTTATACTTTCAAAATATTTGCGAAATGGAATACAGACCCATAACAGAACTTCTAAACCAGCTCCAAACTTTAAACAGAACAGTACAATGTGTTTCTGAAGAATGAATTGAAAATAGAGATTCTCTGAAATATTTGCAAGGTTCTACAGTTCTTTCTACAATTCATGCTGCTACAGAGAATGAATTAAGGATATTTTCAGAATACAGTTTGTTTCTGGAATAAAATTCTATAAACTGAGCGCTGTTAGGGGCCATCCACTGTTGACCCATAAATAATACAGTTAATGGTCTATCAAAACCTCCAGCTTAAAAACATGCATTGCCATACATGCACACAAGAAGACAAAACAAATGAAGTGGGCGAAGCGGTCATCTCAAAAGCAGTCTACTTAGCATTTGCTTATAAATGAAATCACTGTGTCAACACTGCATAGGATAGCCTGGAGATTTCCTTCTAACAAGGTCAGATGTTCCTTAACTTAAAAAAAAATAGGGATTAAGAAAAAGTGCTTCTACAATCAAAAGCTTCCATTGGAAAGGACTGCCGACACAATCCCATTTGACTACACAAAGCAAGCTGTCAACATTTGAAAATGAAATGCCTTTACTCCACCAACCCTTGGAAAAAAGGCCTCAGCCAGTGTGACACGTTAGAATATCTAACAGATAATTCATAAATATAAAAGCAGCATTTCTTTAAAAAGATTATATTCGGTGTGGCAAGAAGTTTGGCTTGCCAGGAAAGAATAGGCAGATATATCATCCCTCACACATATGCATTAACATAGAAGTGAATGACCTCATATGACAAATAAGAATAAACAGAGTAGCAATAACTGTAATTTCTAAACAATTGTGTAAGAAAATATTTCCTAGGGTAAGATTAAGGGAAATGAATGTAATTCTACACAATTATATCAAAGAACAGACAGGAACATTAGGCAGCATTCCTGCCGCTAAAACGCATAAAGATATCTGCTAACTGTTAGTTAATTGCGATTGAAGGACATGGCCCACATGAGCAGAAAATAATTATAAGCATAAATTGCTTTGCAGAGCAGTCCTGAGGAGAGGGGAAAGGAGAGGGCAGGAGAGGACAGGGCACAGAATGAACCAAGCCGAGCCCCGCATCTTCAGTCTGTATTTAATATCGATATAGGCTTGATTAAAAAGTATAAGAGCCAGGCAAGTGGTGGCTGTAATCTTACATTTTTTAGGCCTAGACCTGTGACAGATACTGTTAGAGCTTTTGGAAAATCAATTAGCTTAGTCATGAGAGTGTAATTTTACCTGTTGATGTCAGTGAATGCATGATGACTTTGTAAAAATCTAAGGATTATAAAATATCAGAAGTACTTGGCAAAAAGCATATAGACATTCCAGATTGCCAAACTTCAGTGTTTATTTCTGAAGCTAGCAGGAGCAATAGCTCTTACCAGACTAGGCTTAACCCAGTCCCTCCAAGCATGGTGGTTAAGCCAGAGTATAACATACAAATAAACAAGTACATTTCTGAGAGGTCAGATGCATGCACAGAAAGTTTACTTAGTAAGGAATCTAGACCATCTGTTATATTTCAAGTAATCTGTTATTTTGACCATGCACTAACAGCTGGGAGCAATTCAAAGAAACATTTATAAAATTGAAAGAGGTTAGAAAATAAAAAAATTAAGTCTAAAAGTCTACAGTAAGGCTACATAATTAATCCATTATCTGGAGATGAGCTACTACTTGATGGAAAAAATAAATGCAATAAAAGAGAAATCATAGCTACTGAAAAAGCTTTAATACCACAGGATGCTTCAGAGTTTGGAGACTTCTGCCTATGAATGAACTTATGAATGGTTCAATTCAAGCTTGTTATTGTAAATTGTTTTTTAGAACACTCAAGTTACTAAAATTTTGAGTAGATAATGAAAATATACTTTTGAAGAAACCCATTCATACAATTCACTTAGAGTCACTTCCATTATCTTTTCTATAGTGGTCTTTAAAGTGGTCACTTTATGTATTTGTAAGAACTGGAATTTAAACAACACAAAGGATTTGCTTCTACAGTGTTATTAAGAATCAACAGAGTATATTCCCAGACAAGTGATAAGGCTCTCTGAATAAATTTGGGGGAAAAAATGTTCCTTCGCTGCATGGAAAAGCTTGGGATTGTGATCCTATGAATATACCACACTTTTTCCTTTATAGAGTTCCCCAGAAAGTATGATTTTCATAAATTTTTCTGGAATCAACAGTAGGTATTTGTGTATTTGGCAATTCTATAGTGCGTCTCTCTCCATATTTAGGTGTAGGACTTAAATGGTTTCAGGCAAACTTTTGTGGATATAAATGGAAACTTAATTCTACCCTGCAGTCTTAAATACCATTATTTTCTTCTGAATGTACAGAAAAAAAAAAACCCTTTGAAATTCCTTTTGGTTGCATATGGCTTATAAACTCTTTGTATAATAAGAGATCTGTCTTTGTATAAGCAATTTTATTCATCCTAATATTTGCCCTGCTCTCAGATATGCCAAAGTACTGCAATAGCATTTAAATAAGAGGGTCATACATGGTCTATCAGGTAAAGAAAATAAAAATATTTATAATAGAAAGCAAACATAAGTAGCAGACCTTTAAGACCACCTTATAGGCTGCCCAAAACAAATACTATAGAGAGGTTTTGTGTCTGAGCCTACGTCCACTGACTTCAAATGAGGACAGGAACAACCTCCAGAAGTAAGACAATGAAAGAAGAAATCATCAGTCCTCTGTCACCCTCTACAGGAAA